>NW_026536106.1:0-107389 GCF_028551555.1 Melozone crissalis | reverse complement strand
ATCCCGAAAATCGGGGGCAGGGTCAGGGCCAGCAGCGGCAGCAGCCGGGGGAGGCTCCGCGCTCCGTCCATGGCGCTCCGGGCACACCGGGCAGGGTCGGTGCTGCTGCCAGGAACGCGGATCCGAACTGGGGGCACTGGGAACGGGGGAGCAGCAGCCCAAAAAGCGCTCAGGCAATGGGAGAGCGGAGTTTAATGAGGCCGGGTAGAGGGTGTTGGCGGGTAGAGGGTTAATAAATTGAGCTCGCTAAGAAATTCTGGCGAATCAGAGGACGGAGCGGAAAGGAGTCATCAGTTGCTGGGCAGAGGGTCTGGAAATCGGGCTCCAAACGAACCGGCCAATTAGAGAGCGCAAAAATCACTTCGGCCAATTAAAGAGAGGCCAGAAAAAGCCCAACCAATGAAAGCGCGGCCAGAAACCACGCCCGACCAATCAGGGAGCGCGTCCCTCATGACCCCGCGCCGCTCCGGGCTGGTTCTCGCAGTTGAGCGCGGTTGGTTCGGGGCGGCGGTCGCTGGCCATGGGGCTCGGGGCGGCAGCCGGGGCCCTGCTGGTGGCACTGGGGGTGCTGGGAGCCCCCCCGGGTGCGGGCGCGGAGCTCTCGGGTGAGCGGGGGGCGGGAGGCGCTGGGCCAGGGCGGGAGAAGGGGGAAAAGGGGGCGAAGGGGGAGGCCGGAATGGAGGGGGAGGAGAAGGGAACCCCCCAAAGGGAGAGCGGGAGGGGCTGAGGGGTGGGGGGAGGGGAGGGAGGGGTGGGAGAGGGTGGGGAAGGGGGGAAAAGGGGAGGGGGGACCCCAAAACTGAGCCGGAGGGGGCTGGGGATTGGGGATTAGTGGGAAAATGGGGAAATGGGAGCCCAAATGTGATTTGGGGAGCGGCCGGAGGTGGGAGGGGAGAGGATGAGGAAGGGGAAATGGGGGAAGGGCGGCAAAGAGGAAGCGGCAGCGCGGGCAGGAGGGTCCCATGGCGGCCGTGGGGCACAGGGGGTGCGGAGTGGGGATCCGGGGTGGGCCCGGAGCTCTGGGGGTGCTGCTGGGGGTGCTGGGGGGCACCGCTGAGCTGTGTGCTGCACTCACAGGGTGTTCCAGCTCCTGCCAACGTACGAGTGTCACTTCATTAACGGCACGGAGAAGGTGAGGTACGTGCATAGGTGCGTCTACAATCGGAAGCAGAACTTGATGTTCGACAGCGACGTGGGGCACTACGTGGGGTTCACCCCCTATGGGGAGATACGGGCCCGGTACTGGAACAGCAACCCGGTCGTACTGGATCGCAAAAGGACTGCGGTGGACTGGTTCTGCCGGGGGTGGTACGAGAAGCTTACCCCGTTCATCACGGAGCGCCGAGGTGAGCGCGGGGCAGAGCGTGTCCTCTCGGGCCCTGCCCTGCCAGTGACACTGGAGCCCTTGAAAACCTCCATGGGAATCGCCCCAGAGCTCTGAGCCCTCCTTGTGACCGTCCTCGGGGCCCCTTCTCCCTTACAGTGACACCCCCAGTTCCTCCCGGTCACTCCCAGTCCCTCCCAGTGCCCCCATTGGCGTCCATTTCAGCGACGCGTGAAGCTGACGCTTCGCAGCCAATGAGATTTCATCTGTCGCATGACTCCCCTGTTGCCAGGCAGACCCGCAGCTCCGAGTGACCCGCGCTGGACTCGGCCTCCCAGCGCGGCGCGCTTCATTCCCAGTTCCTCCCAGTGCCACCAAAATCCCTCCCAGTGCCATGCCAGTCCCTCCCAGACAATCTCCAATTCCTCCCCAGTCCCTCCCAGTCCATTTCCAGTCTTTTCTCAGTTCACTCCCAGTTCACTCTCAGACGTACACCCTCTCTCCCAGTGCACGCCCATCCCCTCCCATCTCACCAAGTGCTACTCAACTCCATCCCAGTTCCTTCCAGTCTATTCCCAGTCCCTCCCCAGCCCTTTCTTCTCTCTCCCAGCTCTCCCCAGCTGATCCCAGTGTGTCCCCGCTCTCTCTCTCTCTCTCTGTCTCTGCCAGTGCCCCCCAGCGTGTCCATCTCGCTGGTGCCCCCCTCGAGCTCCCAGCCCGGCCCCGGCCGCCTGCTCTGCTCCGTGATGGATTTCTACCCTGCTGCCATCCAGGTGAGGTGGTTCCAGGGCCAGCAGGAGCTGTCGGAGCACGTGGTGGCCACGGACGTGGTGGCCAACGGGGACTGGAGCTACCAGCTGCTGGTGCTGCTGGAAACGCCGCCCCGGCGCGGGTTGAGCTACAGCTGCCAGGTGGAGCACGTCAGCCTGGAGCAGCCGCTGAGGCGGCACTGGGGTACGGGGGAGCCCCTGGGGGCGCTGGCAGAGGCGCTGGGCTGTGCTGGGAGGCACTGGGAGGGAGGTGGAGAGAGGCGGGCTGGGAGTGGGAGAGGGGCTGGGGGCTGGGCAAGGGCTGGGCAGGGGTTTGGGGGATGCTGGGGAGGGTGGGATGGGGTTGGGGGGGTGCTGGTGGGCACTGGGAGGGAGTTTGGGAGCGCTGGTTGTGACTGGGAGGGAATTTGGGGGCGCTGGGTGTGACTGGGAGGGAGTTTGGGGGCGCTGGGTGTGACTGGGAGGGAGTTTAGGGGCGCTGGGTGTGACTGGGAGGGAGTTTGGGGGTCCTGGGGCGCTGGGGGCAACTGGAGGGGACTGTGGGATGCTGAGAGGGACGGGAGGGGCTTTGGTGGCTCCTGTCGAGGCCCAAAAGGGATCGGGGGGAGGTTTCAGGGGGTCCCGGCTGGGCCGGGGGCCACAGGGAGGGCGCTGGGAGGGGCTGGGGGTGTCGGCGAGAGGTTTTGGGGGCGCTGAGCCCTGCGGACCCCGCAGAGATGGCGCCGGACGCCGGCCGCAGCAAGATGCTGACGGGCATCGGGGGCTTGGTCTTGGGCTCGGTCTTCGTGGCGCTGGGGCTCGGCTTCTACGTGCGCAAGAAGGTGAGGGCGGGTGCCGGGGGCGGCGTGGCCGCCGTGGCGGAGCCCCGTGCGCGCTCCCGCCGGGGCCCCCAGCCCGGTGTCACCCCCTTTTCTGTGCCCACAGAGCTCCTGAGGCGGCGGCGGCCGCAGCCCCTCCCCGCGGGCTCGGGCCCGGCCGGGACCCCCCGCTCCGTCCCCGCTGCGCTGATTCTGGGGGGGTCCCGTGTCCCCCCCAGCGCCGCTGGCGCTCTGCCCCCGCCCGGTGCCCGCTGCCAGCGCTCCCAATAAAGCTTCCCAGCTGGGCCCGGAGCCGTTTGTTGGGGGGCGCTGGGGAGGGGTGTGGGGGGGGCGGGGGGCGATGGGACGGATTTGGGCAAAGGGAGGGGGAGAAAGGGTGGGGGCTGGACCCGGGGGGAGCGGGAGGAGGAGGAGGAGGAGGAGGGAGAGGAGGAGAAGGAGAAGGAGAAGGAGAAGGAGAAGGAGAAGGATTTGGTGGGAGTAGAAATGTGGAGGGAGGAGGAGGAACCCAAAGTAAAAGACGGACAGATGAAGTCGACCGGGCAGAGGACGACGACTCGAATCGGATTGAATCTAAAAAATACTTTCCAAGTGTTATAGAAGTAATAAATACAAAAGTTGGTAATTTAGTAAGAATTACTTTGATAGGATTTAGGTTTACACAACTTTAATATAACTTAATTAGTAGTAAGTAATTTCCTTTACACCATTGTTTATAAAACTGTGTTTCTAAAGCTCAGAGGGACAAAGGGATCCGAACAAGAAATTCCAGCGATTCCCAGAACCGGGACCTTCACAAAACCCCACCTTGCCCCCCCAAAATCGGGGGCGGGAGCAGGGTCGGGGCCAGCAGCGGCAGCAGCCGGGGGAGGCTCCGCGCTCCGTCCGTGGCGCTCCGGGCACACCGGGCAGGGTCGGTGCTGCTGCCAGGAACGCGGATCCGAACTGGGGGCACTGAGAACGGGGGAGCAGCAGCCCAAAAAGCGCTCAGGCAATGGGAGAGCGGAGTTGATTGAGGCCGGGTAGAGGGTGTTGGCGGGTAGAGGGTTAATAAATTGAGCTCGCTAAGAAACTCTGGCGAATCAGAAAAAAGACCAGATATGGTCGCTAGTTGCTGGGTAGAGGGTCTGGAAATCGGGCTCCAAACGAACCGGCCAATTGGAGAGGGCAAAAATCACTTCGGCCAATTAAAGAGAGGCCCAAAAAAACCCCAACCAATGAAAGCGCGGCCAAAAACCACGCCCGACCAATCAGGGAGCGCGTCCCTCATGACCCCGCGCCGCTCCGGGCTGGTTCTCGCAGTGGAGCGCGGTTGGTTCGGGGCGGCGGTCGCTGGCCATGGGGCTCGGGGCGGCAGCCGGGGCCCTGCTGGTGGCACTGGGGGTGCTGGGAGCCCCCCGGGTGCGGGCGCGGAGCTCTCGGGTGAGCGGGGGGCGGGAGGCGCTGGGCCAGGGGGGGAGAAGGGGGAAAAGGGGGCGAAGGGGGGAGGCCGGAATGGAGGGGGAGGAGGAGGGGACCCCCCAAAGGGAGAGCGGGAGGGGCTGAGGGGTGGGGGGAGGGGAGGGAGGGGTGGGCGAGGGTGGGGAAGGGGGGACAAAGGGAGGGGAGACCCCAAAACTGAGCGGGAGGGGGCTGGGGATTCGGGGATTAGTGGGAAAATGGGGAAATGGGAGCCCAAAAGTGATTTGGGGAGCGGCCGGAGGTGGGAGGGGAGAGGATGGGGAAGAGGAAATGGGGGAAGGGCGGCAAAGAGGAAGCGGCAGGAGGGCAGGAGGGTCCCATGGCGGCCGTGGGGCACAGGGGATGCTGAGTGGGGATCCGGGGTGGGCCCGGAGCTCTGGGGGTGCTGCTGGGGGTGCTGGGGGGGCACCGCTGAGCTGTGTGCTGCACTCACAGGGGTGTTCCAGGAGCTGGGAACGTCCGAGTGTTACTTCATTAACGGCACGGAGAAGGTGAGGTACGTGCAGAGGTACATCTACAACCGGCTGCAGTACGCGATGTTCGACAGCGAAGTGGGGCACTACGTGGGGTTCACCCCCTATGGGGAGGTGAATGCCAAGCGCTTGAACAGCGACCCGGCTGAACTGGAGTACAGACGAAATGAGGTGGACAGGTACTGTCGGGTCAGCTACGAGGTGTCCACCCCGTTCATCACAGAGCGCCGAGGTCAGCGCGGGGCAGAGCGTGTCCCCTCGGGCCCTGCCCTGCCAGTGACCATCCCAGTCAATCCCAGTCCCTTCCAGTATATTCCCAGTCCCCTGACAGTCCACCCCAGTCCCTCCAAGAATATTCCCAGTGCCATCCAGTCCCTCCCAGCCCATTCCCAGCCCCTGCCAGTCAAGTACAGTCAATCCCAGTCCATTCTCAATCCGTTCCCCGTCCATGCCAGTCCCTCCCAGTCTATTCCCAATTCAATCCCAGTTCACTCTCAGACACCCACCCACTCTCCAAGTAACCCCGATCCCCGCCCACCTCTTTCAGCGCCACCCCACATCCTCCCAGTCTATTCCCAGTCCATCCCAGTCGCTCCCAGACGCTCCTAGTCCTTTCTCAGTCCATCCCAGTTCATTCCCAGTCCCGCCTTGTGCTATCACAGTGCCATCCCACTCATCTCAGCCCGTTCCCATCCTTCCCAGTTTATTCCCAGTGCCTCCCAGTCCCTCCAAGTGTATTCCCAGTCCATCAAGTGCATCCCAGTCCATCACAGTCCGTTTCCATTCGATCGCAGTCCATTTCCAGTCAGCCCCAGTCCCTCCCACTGCCCCCCCCCGCGCCATCATTTCAGCGACGCGTGAAGCCGACGCTTCTCAGCCAATCAGATTGCGTCTCTGTGATGACTCCCCTGTTGCCAGGCAGACCCGCAGCGCGAGTGCCCCGCGCTGGACTCGGCCTCCCAGTGCGGCGCGCTTCATTCCCAGTTCCTCCCAGTGCCACCAAAATCCCTCCCAGTGCCATCCCAGTCTCTCCCAGACCATCTCCAATTCCTCTCCAGTCCCTCCCAGTCCGTTTCCAGTCTCTTCCCAGTTCATTCCCAGTTCACTCTCAGACCTCCACTCTCTCTCCGAGTTCCACCCATTCCCTCCCATCTCTCTCAGTGCAACCCAATAAATCCTAGTCCCTCCCAGTCCACCTCAGTTCATTCCCAGTTCCTCCCAGTCTCATCCAGACCCTCCAAATCAATTCCCAGTCTATTCCCAGTACATTCCCAGTTTATTTCCAGACCTCCACCCTCTGTCCCAGTATCGCCCATGCGCTCCCACTTCTCTCAGTACCACCCAAGTCTGTCCCAGTCTATTCCCAGTGCCTCCCAGTATATTGCCAATGCATCCCACTCCCTCCCAATGCTATTCCCAGTCCTTCCAAGTCCCTCAAAGCTAATTCCCAGTTGATTTCCTGTTCATTCCCAGTTCATTGCCAGACCTGCACCCTCCCTGCAGTGCCCCCCATCCCCACTCACCTCTCCCAGACCTTCCCAATCCACACCACTCCCTCCCATTCCATTCCCCGTTCATCCCATTCCCTTCCCAATCCATTCCGATTCCATTCCCATTCTCTCCCAGTCGAATCCCAGTCCCCCCTATTTCATTCCCAGTCAATCCCAGTCCATCCCAGTCCCCCCCAGTCCATTCCCAGTCCATCCCAGTCCTCCCAGTCCATTCGAGTCCATTCTCAGTCCTTCCCCAGCCCAGCCCTCCCCTCTCTCTCCCACTGCCCCCCAGCTGATCCCAGTGTGTCCCCGCTCTCTCTCTCTCTCTGTCTGTCTCTGCCAGTGCCCCCCAGCGTGTCCATCTCGCTGGTGCCCGCCTCGAGCTCCCAGCCCGGCCCCGGCCGCCTGCTGTGCTCCGTGATGGATTTCTACCCCGCTGCCATCCAGGTGAGGTGGTTCCAGGGCCAGCAGGAGCTGTCGGAGCACGTGGTGGCCACGGACGTGGTGGCCAACGGGGACTGGAGCTACCAGCTGCTGGTGCTGCTGGAAACGCCGCCCCGGCGCGGGCTGAGCTACAGCTGCCAGGTGGAGCACGTCAGCCTGGAGCAGCCGCTGAGGCGGCACTGGGGTACGGGGGAGCCCCTGGGGGCGCTGGCAGAGGCGCTGGGCTGTGCTGGGAGGCACTGGGAGGGAGGTGGAGAGAGGCGGGCTGGGAGTGGGAGAGGGGCTGGGGGCTGGGCAAGGGCTGGGCAGGGGTTTGGGGGATGCTGGGGAGGGTGGGAGGATGGGGCTGGGGGGGTGCTGGTGGGCGCTGGGAGGGAGTTTGGGGGCGCTGGTTGTGACTGGGAGGGAGTTTGGGGGTGCTGGTGGGCACGGGGAGGGAGTTTGGGGGCACTGGGTGTGACTGGGAGGGGGTTTGGGGGTGCTGGGAGTGACTGGGAGGGAGTTTGGGGGTGCTGGGTGTGACTGGGAGGGAGTTTGGGGGTGCTGGGGCGCTGGGTGGCAACTGGGAGGGGGCTGTTGGATGCCGAGAGGGACGGGAGGGGCTTTGGTGGCTCCTGTCGAGGCACAAAAGGGATCGGGGGAGGTTTCAGGGGGTCCTGGCTGGGCCGGGGGCCACAGGGAGGGGGCCGGGAGGGGCTGGGGGTGTTGCCGAGAGGTTTTGGGGGCGCTGAGCCCTGCGGACCCCGCAGAGATGGCGCCGGACGCCGGCCGCAGCAAGATGCTGACGGGCATCGGGGGCTTGGTCTTGGGCTCGGTCTTCGTGGCGCTGGGGCTCGGCTTCTACGTGCGCAAGAAGGTGAGGGCGGGTGCCGGGGGCGGCGTGGCCGCCGTGGCGGAGCCCCGTGCGCGCTCCCGCCGGGGCCCCCAGCCCGGTGTCACCCCCTTTTCTGTGCCCACAGAGCTCCTGAGGCGGCGGCGGCCGCAGCCCCTCCCGGCGGGCTCGGGCCCGGCCGGGACCCCCCGCTCCGTCCCCGCTGCGCTGATTCTGGGGGGGTCCCGTGTCCCCCCCAGCGCCGCTGGCGCTCTGCCCCCGCCCAGTGCCCGCTGCCAGCGCTCCCAATAAAGCTTCCCAGCTGGGCCCGGGGCCGTTTGTTGGGGGGCGCTGGGGAGGGGTGTGGGGGGGCGGGGGGCGATGGGACGGATTTGGGCAAAGGGAGGGGGAGAAAGGGTGGGGGCTGGGCCCGGGGGGAGCGGGAGGAGGAGGAGGAGGAGGAGGAGGAGGAGGAGGAGGAGGAGGATTTGGTGGGAGTAAAAATGTGGAGGGGGGAGGAGGAACCCAAAGAAGAGGAAGGAGAGAAGACGAGGACTGGCCGAAAGAGGACGAACCGAACGGGATTAATTTTAATCAATACGTTTAATATTTTTAATGGTATTAAATCTATAAATTAGTGCTATATTAATGTGAGAATATTATAATGTAGGATTACATAATGTCATTACAATTGAAAAAGTTGTACATAATTTCCTTAACTACAGGGTTAATATAATTTTGTTTCCAAAGCGGAGCGGTACAAAGGGATACGAACAGAAAATTGCAGCAAACCGCAAATGCAGGACCCGCCCAAAAGCCCCTCCCTGGACCCCCAAAATCGGGGGCAGGGTCAGGGCCAGCGGCCGCAGCAGCCGGGGGAGGCTCCGCGCTCCGTCCGTGGCGCTCCGGGCACACCGGGCAGGGTCGGTGCTGCTCCCAGGAGCGCGGATCCAAACTGGGGGCACTGGGAACGGGGAGCAGCACCCCAAAAAGCGCTCAGCCAATGGGAGAGCGGAGTTGAATGAGGCCGGGTAGAGGGTGTTGGCGGGTAGAGGATTAATAAATTGAGCTCCTGAAGAAATTCTGGCGAATCAGAAAAAGGATCGGAAATTGAGTCATCAGTTCCTGGGTAGAGGGTCTGGAAATCGGGCTCCAAACTCACCGGCCAATTAGAGAGCGCAAAAATCACTTCGGCCAATGAAAGAGAGGCCGAAAAAAACTCCAACCAATAAAAGAACTGACAAAACCCACGCCCGACCAATCAGGGAGCGCGTCCCTCATGACCCCGCGCCGCTCCGGGCTGGTTCTCGCAGTGGAGCGCGGTTGGTTCGGGGCGGCGGTCGCTGGCCATGGGGCTCGGGGCGGCAGCCGGGGCCCTGCTGGTGGCACTGGGGGTGCTGGGAGCCCCCCCGGGTGCGGGCGCGGAGCTCTCGGGTGAGCGGGGGGCGGGAGGCGCTGGGCCAGGGGGGGAGAAGGGGGAAAAGGGGGCGAAGGGGGGAGGCCGGAATGGAGGGGGAGGAGGAGGGGACCCCCAAAGGGAGAGCGGGAGGGGCTGAGGGGTGGGGGAGCGGAGGGATGGGTGGGAGAGGGTGGGGAAGGGGGAAAAGGGGAGGGGGCACCCCAAAATGAGCGGGAGGGGGGTGGGGATTGTGGGATTAGTGGGCAAATGGGGAAATGGGAGGCCAAAAGTGATTTGGGGAGCGGCCGGAGGTGTGAGGGGAGAGGATGAGGAAGGGGAAATGGGGGAAGGGCGGCAAAGAGGAAGCGGCAGCGCGGGCAGGAGGGTCCCATGGCGGCCGTGGGGCACAGGGGGTGCGGAGTGGGGATCCGGGGTGGGCCCGGAGCTCTGTGGGTGCTGCTGGGGGTGCTGGGGTGGCACCGCTGAGCTGTGTGCTGCACTCACAGGGGTGTTCCAGCTCCTGCCAACGTACGAGTGTCACTTCATTAACGGCACGGAGAAGGTGAGGTACGTGCATAGGTGCGTCTACAATCGGAAGCAGAACTTGATGTTCGACAGCGAGGTGGGGCACTACGTGGGCTTCACCCCCTATGGGGAGATACGGGCCCGGTACTGGAACAGCAACCCGGTCGTACTGGATCGCAAAAGGACTGCGGTGGACTGGTTCTGCCGGGGGTGGTACGAGAAGCTTACCCCGTTCATCACGGAGCGCCGAGGTGAGCGCGAGGCAGAGCGTGTCCTCTCGGGCCCTGCCCTGCCAGTGACACTGGAGCCCTTGAAAACCTCCATGGGAATCGCCCCAGAGCTCTGAGCCCTCCTTATGACCGTCCTCGAGGCCCCTTCTCCCTTACAGTGACACCCCCAGTTACTCCCGGTCACTCCCAGTCCCTCCCAGTGCCCCCATTGGCGTCCATTTCAGCGACGCGTGAAGCTGACGCTTCGCAGCCAATGAGATTTCATCTCTCGCATGACTCCCCTGTTGCCAGGCAGACCCGCAGCGCAGAGTGCCCCGCGCTGGACTCGGCCTCCCAGTGCGGCGCGCTTCATTCCCAGTTCCTCCCAGTGCCACCAAAATCCCTCCCAGTGCCATGCCAGTCCCTCCCAGACCATCTCCAATTCCTCCCCAGTCCCTCCCAGTCCATTTCCAGTCTTTTCTCAGTTCACTCCCAGTTCACTCTCAGACGTACACCCTCTCTCCCAGTGCACGCCCATCCCCTCCCATCTCACCAAGTGCTACTCAACTCCATCCCAGTTCCTTCCAGTCTATTCCCAGTCCCTCCCCAGCCCTTTCTTCTCTCTCCCAGCTCTCCCCAGCTGATCCCAGTGTGTCCCCGCTCTCTCTCTCTCTCTCTGTCTCTGCCAGTGCCCCCCAGCGTGTCCATCTCGCTGGTGCCCGCCTCGAGCTCCCAGCCCGGCCCCGGCCGCCTGCTGTGCTCCGTGATGGATTTCTACCCCGCTGCCATCCAGGTGAGGTGGTTCCAGGGCCAGCAGGAGCTGTCGGAGCACGTGGTGGCCACGGACGTGGTGGCCAACGGGGACTGGAGCTACCAGCTGCTGGTGCTGCTGGAAACGCCGCCCCGGCGCGGGCTGAGCTACAGCTGCCAGGTGGAGCACGTCAGCCTGGAGCAGCCGCTGAGGCGGCACTGGGGTACGGGGGAGCCCCTGGGGGCGCTGGCAGAGGCGCTGGGCTGTGCTGGGAGGCACTGGGAGGGAGGTGGAGAGAGGCGGGCTGGGAGTGGGAGAGGGGCTGGGGGCCGGGCAAGGGCTGGGCAGGGGTTTAGGGGATGCTGGGGAGGGTGGGATGGGGTTGGGGGGTGCTGGTGGGCACTGGGAGGGAGTTTGGGGGCGCTGGGTGTGACTGGGAGGGAGTTTGGGGGTGCTGGGAGTGACTGGGAGGGAGTTTGGGGGCGCTGGGTGTGACTGGGAGGGAATTTGGGGGCGCTGGGTGTGACTGGGAGGGAGTTTGGGGGCGCTGGGTGTGACTGGGAGGGAGTTTGGGGGTCCTGGGGCGCTGGGGGCAACTGGAGGGGGCTGTGGGATGCTGAGAGGGACGGGAGGGGCTTTGGTGGCTCCTGTCGAGGCCCAAAAGGGATCGGGGGGAGGTTTCAGGGGGTCCCGGCCGGGCCGGGGGCCACAGGGAGGGCGCTGGGAGGGGCTGGGGGTGTCGGCGAGAGGTTTTGGGGGCGCTGAGCCCTGCGGACCCCGCAGAGATGGCGCCGGACGCCGGCCGCAGCAAGATGCTGACGGGCATCGGGGGCTTGGTCTTGGGCTCGGTCTTCGTGGCGCTGGGGCTCGGCTTCTACGTGCGCAAGAAGGTGAGGGCGGGTGCCGGGGGCGGCGTGGCCGCCGTGGCGGAGCCCCGTGCGCGCTCCCGCCGGGGCCCCCAGCCCGGTGTCACCCCCTTTTCTGTGCCCACAGAGCTCCTGAGGCGGCGGCGGCCGCAGCCCCTCCCCGCGGGCTCGGGCCCGGCCGGGACCCCCCGCTCCGTCCCCGCTGCGCTGATTCTGGGGGGGTCCCGTGTCCCCCCCAGCGCCGCTGGCGCTCTGCCCCCGCCCAGTGCCCGCTGCCAGCGCTCCCAATAAAGCTTCCCAGCTGGGCCCGGGGCCGTTTGTTGGGGGGCGCTGGGGAGGGGTCTGGGGGGGCGGGGGGCGATGGGACGGATTTGGGCAAAGGGAGGGAGAGAAAGGGTGGGGGCTGGGCCCGGGGGGAGCGGGAGGAGGAGGAGGAGGAGGAGGAGGAGGAGGAGGAGAAGGAGAAGGAGAAGGAGAAGGAGAAGGAGAAGGAGAAGGAGAAGGAGAAGGAGAAGGAGAAGGAGAAGGAGAAGGATTTGGTGGGAGTAGAAGTGTGGAGGGAGGAGGAAGAACCCAAACAAGGGGGAGGAGAGAGGAAGAGGACCGGCCCAAAGAGCACGAACCTAAAGGGATTATTTTAATCAATACATTTGATAATTTTAGTGTTATTAAATCTATAAATTAGTGCTATAATAATGTTACAATATTATAATGTAGGTTTACATTATTTCATTGCAATTGAAATAGTAGTAAATAATTTCCTTGACTACAGTGTTAATATAATTGTGTTTCCAAAGCGGAGGGCTAAAAAGGGATACGAACAGAAAATTCCAGCGCACCGCAAATGCGGGACCCCCCCATAAACCTCTCCCCGGACCCCCCCAATATCGGAGGCAGGCTCAGGGCCAGCAGCGGCAGCAGCCGGGGGAGGCTCCGCGCTCCGTCCGTGGCGCTCCGGGCACACCGGGCAGGGTCGGTGCTGCTCCCAGGAACGCGGATCCGAACTGGGGGCACTGGGAACGGGGGAGCAGCAGCCCAAAAAGCGCTCAGCCAATGGGAGAGCGGAGTTTAATGAGGCCGGGTAGAGGGTGTTGGTGGGTAGAGGCTAAAAAAATTTAGCTCGCTAAGAAATTCTGGCGAATCAGAAAAAGGGGCTTAAATGAGTCACGAGTTGCTGGGTAGAGGGCCTGAAAATCGGGCTCCAAACAGAACCGGCCAATTAGAGAGCGCAAAAATCACTTCGGCCAATTAAAGAGAAGCCAAAAAAAACCCCAACCAATGAAAGCGCTGCCAGAACCACGCCCGACCAATCAGGGAGCGCGTCCCTCATGACCCCGCGCCGCTCCGGGCTGGTTCTCGCAGTGGAGCGCGGTTGGTTCGGGGCGGCGGTCGCTGGCCATGGGGCTCGGGGCGGCAGCCGGGGCCCTGCTGGTGGCACTGGGGGTGCTGGGAGCCCCCCCGGGTGCGGGCGCGGAGCTCTCGGGTGAGCGGGGGGCGGGAGGCGCTGGGCCAGGGGGGGAGAAGGGGGAAAAGGGGGCGAAGGGGGGAGGCCGGAATGGAGGGGGAGGAGGAGGGGACCCCCCAAAGGGAGAGCGGGAGGGGCTGAGGGGTGGGGGAGGGGAGGGAGGGGTGGGAGAGGGTGGGGAAGGGGGAAAAGGGGAGGGGGGACCCCAAAACTGAGCGGGAGGGGGCTGGGGATTGGGGGATTAGTGGGCAAATGGGGAAATGGGAGCCCAAAAGTGATTTGGGGAGCGGCCGGAGGCGGGAGGGGAGAGGATGTGGAAAGGGAAATGGGGGAAGGGCGGCAAAGAGGAAGCGGCAGGGCGGGCAGGAGGGTCCCATGGCGGCCGTGGGGCACAGGGGGTGCGGAGTGGGGATCCGGGGTGGGCCCGGAGCTCTGCGGGTGCTGCTGGGGGTGCTGGGGGGGCACCCGCTGAACTCTGTGTGCTGCACTCACAGGGGTGCTCCAGTTCATGGGAAAGGTCGAGTGTTACTTCATTAACGGCACGGAGAAGGTGAGGTACGTGCAGAGCCTCATCTACAACCGGGAGCTTTTCATGATGTTCGACAGCGACGTGGGGCTGTGGGTGGGGTTCACCTCCTTGGGGGAGATGAATGCCAGGCGCTTGAACAGCGATCCGGCTGAACTGGAGCACAGACGGGCTCGAGTGGACACGTACTGCCGGCCAAACTACGAGGCGTCCCGCCCGTTCATCACGGAGCGCCGAGGTGAGCGCTGGGCAGAGCGTGTCCCCTCGGGCCCTGCCCTGCCTGTGACCATCCCAGTCAATCCCAGTCCCTCCCAGTCCCTTCCTGTATATTCCCAGACCCTCCCACACCTTTTCACGTCCCGTCCAAATCCATTCCAGTCCATCCCCAGTCCATCCCAGTGTCTTCCAATTCCTCCCATTCCCTCCAGTCCATCCCTAGTCCCTCCCAGTCCATTCCCAGTTCATTCCCAGTTCTTTCTCTGACTTCCACACTCTCTCCCTTTGCTGTGTACCCCTCCCATCTTTCTCGGTGCCACTCCAGTCCTTCCCAGTTCCTACCAGTCCATTCCAGTCCCACCCACCCCCAACAACTCAATTCCCAGTGTATTCTGAGTTCATTCCCAGTTCAATCTCAGATCTTCTCCCACGCTCACAGTAACCCTCATCCACACCCACCTCTCTCAGTGCCACCCCAGTTCCTCCCAGTCTATTCCCAGTCCATCCCAGTCGCTACCAGTCCTTTTCTAGTCAATCCCAGTTCATTCCCAGTCCTGCCTTGTGCCATCCCACTCATATTCAGCCCATTCCCAGCCCATTCCCATCCCTCCCAGTTCATTCCCAGTGCCTCCCATTCCATCCAAGCGTATTCCCAGTTCATCAAGTAAATCACAGTCCCTCCCAGTCCATCCCAGTCCATTTCCAGTCCATCCCAGTCACTCCCTGTTCCCCCCCGCGCGTGCAATTCAGCGACGCGTGAAGCGGACGCTTCTCAGCCAATGGGATCGCTTCTCTGCGATGACTCCCCGGTTGCCAGGCAGACCCGCAGCGCCGAGTGCCCCGCGCTGGACTCGGCCTCCCAGTGCCGCGCACTTCATTCCCAGTTCCTCCCAGTGCCACCAAGATCCCTCCCAGTGCCATCCCAGACCTTCCCAGACCATCTCCAATTCCTCTCCAGTCCCTCCCAGTCCATTTCCAGTGTCTTCCCAGTTCATTCCCAGTTCACTCTCAGACCTCCACCCTCTCTCCCAGTCTATCCCCAGTCCCTCACAGTCCGTTCCTTGTCCCTCCCAGTCCTCCCCAGTCCCACCCAGAACCTCCAAATCCATTCCCAGTCTATTCCCAGTTCATTCCCAGTTTATTTCCAGACCTCCACCCTCTGTCCCAGTACCCCCATCCCCTCCCACTTCTCTCAGTACCACCCAAGTCTGTCCCAGTCTATTCCCAGTGCCTCCCAGTATATTGCCATACAATCCCAGTCCCTCCAATGATATTCCCAGTCCTTCCAACTCCCGTAAAACTAATTCCCAGTTGATTTCCTGTTCATTCCCAGATCATTGCCAGACCTGCACCCTCCCTGCAGTGCCCCTATTCCCCACTCATCCCTACCAGACCTTCCCAATCCACACCAGTCCCTCCCCATCCACTTCCAGTTCATACCAGTTCATACTGCCCCCCCGTCCATCCCCAATCAATGTCTGTCCATCCCTGGTGCACCTCAGTAGATTCCCAGCCCCTCTCCATCAATTAGGAGTAAACCCCAAGTCCATTCTTGCTCCAGCCAAAGCCATCCCAGTCCCTCCCAGCCCATTCCCAGTCTCTCCCAGTCCCTCCCAGTCCATTCCCAGTCCCTCCCATTCCATTCCCAGTCCCTCCCCAGCCCAGCCCAGCCCAGCCCTCCCCTCTCTCTCCCAGTGCCCCCCAGCTGATCCCAGTGTGTCCCCTCTCTCTCTCTCTCTCTCTCTGTCTCTGCCAGTGCCCCCCAGCGTGTCCATCTCGCTGGTGCCCCCCTCGAGCTCCCAGCCCGGCCCCGGCCGCCTGCTGTGCTCCGTGATGGATTTCTACCCTGCTGCCATCCAGGTGAGGTGGTTCCAGGGCCAGCAGGAGCTGTCGGAGCACGTGGTGGCCACGGACGTGGTGGCCAACGGGGACTGGAGCTACCAGTTGCTGGTGCTGCTGGAAACGCCGCCCCGGCGCGGGCTGAGCTACAGCTGCCAGGTGGAGCACGTCAGCCTGGAGCAGCCGCTGAAGCGGCACTGGGGTACGGGGGAGCCCCTGGGGGCGCTGGCAGAGGCGCTGGGCTGTGCTGGGAGGCACTGGGAGGGAGGTGGAGAGAGGCGGGCTGGGAGTGGGAGAGGGGCTGGGGGCTGGGCAAGGGCTGGGCAGGGGTTTGGGGGGTGCTGGGGAGGGTGGGGTGGGGTTGGGGGGGTGCTGGTGGGTACTGGGAGGGAGTTTAGGGGTGCTGGGTGTGACTGGGAGGGAGTTTGGGGGTCCCGGGTGTGACTGGGAGGGAGTTTGGGGGTCCTGGGGCGCTGGGGGGCAACTGGGAGGGGGCTGTGGGATGCTGAGAGGGACGGGAGGGGCTTTGGTGGCTCCTCTCGAGGCCCAAAAGGGATCGGGGGGAGGTTTCGGGGGTCCCGGCTGGGCCGGGGCCACAGGGAGGGCGCTGGGAGGGGCTGGGGGTGTCGGCGAGAGGTTTTGGGGGCGCTGAGCCCTGCGGACCCCCCAGAGATGGCGCCGGACGCCGGCCGCAGCAAGATGCTGACGGGCATCGGGGGCTTGGTCTTGGGCTCGGTCTTCGTGGCGCTGGGGCTCGGCTTCTACGTGCGCAAGAAGGTGAGGGCGGGTGCCGGGGGCGGCGTGGCCGCCGTGGCGGAGCCCCGTGCGCGCTCCCGCCGGGGCCCCCAGCCCGGTGTCACCCCCTTTTCTGTGCCCACAGAGCTCCTGAGGCGGCGGCGGCCGCAGCCCCTCCCCGCGGGCTCGGGCCCGGCCGGGACCCCCCGCTCCGTCCCCGCTGCGCTGATTCTGGGGGGGTCCCGTGTCCCCCCCAGCGCCGCTGGCGCTCTGCCCCCGCCCAGTGCCCGCTGCCAGCGCTCCCAATAAAGCTTCCCAGCTGGGCCCGGGGCCGTTTGTTGGGGGGCGCTGGGGAGGGGTCTGGGGGGACGGGGGGCGATGGGACGGATTTGGGCAAAGGGAGGGGGAGAAAGGGTGGGGGCTGGGCCCGGGGGGAGCGGGGGGAGGAGGAGGAGGAGGAGGAGGAGGAGGAGGAGGATTTGGTGTGAGTAGAAATGTGGAGGGAGGAGGAGGAATCCAAACAAGAGGAGGTAGAGAGGAAGAGGGCCGGCCGAAAGAGCACGAACTGAATGGGATTAATTTTAATCAGTTTAATATTTTTAGAAGTATTAAATCTATATATTAGTGCTATAATAATGTTACAATATTATAATGTAGCTTTACATAATTTCATTACAATTTAAATAGTAGTAATTTCCTTGACTACAGTGTTAATATAATTGTGTTTCCAAAGCGGAGCGGTACAAAGGAATACGAACAGAAAATTGCTGCAAACCGCAAATGCAGGACTGGCCCATAAACCTCTCCCTGGACCTCCAAAATCGGGGGCAGGGTCAGGGCCAGCAGCGGCAGCAGCCGGGGGAGGCTCCGCGCTCCGTCCGTGGCGCTCCGGGCACACCGGGCAGGGTCGGTGCCGCTCCCAGGAACGCGGATCCCAACTGGGGGCACTGGGAACGGGGAGCAGCACCCCAAAAAGCGCTCAGCCAATGGGAGAGCGGAGTTTAATGATGGCGGGTAGAGGGTGTTGGCGGGTAGAGGGTTAAAAAATTGAGCTCGCCAAGAAACACTGGCCAATCAGAAAAAAGATCGGAACGGAGTCATCAGTTGCTGGGTAGAGGGTCTGAAAATCGGGCTCCAAACAGAACCGGCCAATTAGAGAGCGCAAAAATCACTTCGGCCAATTCAAGAGAGGCCAAAAAAACTTCCAACCAATGAAAGCGCAGCCAGAAACCACGCCCGACCAATCAGGGAGCGCGTCCCTCATGACCCCGCGCCGCTCCGGGCTGGGTCTCGCACTCCAGCGCGGTTGGTTCGGGGCGGCGGTCGCTGGCCATGGGGCTCGGGGCGGCAGCCGGGGCCCTGCTGGTGGCACTGGGGGTGCTGGGAGCCCCCCCGGGTGCGGGCGCGGAGCTCTCGGGTGAGCGGGGGGCGGGAGGCGCTGGGCCAGGGGTGGAGAAGGGGGAAAAGGGGGCGAAGGGGGGAGCCCGGAACGGAGGGGGAGGAGGAGGGGACCCCCAAAGGGAGAGCGGGAGGGGCTGAGGGGTGGGGGGAGGGGAGGGAGGGGTGGGAGAGGGTGGGGAAGGGGGAAAAAGGGGAGGGGGCACCCCAAAAGTGAGCGGGAGGGGGGCTGGGGATTGGGGGATTAGTGGGAAAATGGGGAAATGGGAGCCCAAAAGTGATTTGGGGAGCGGCCGGAGGTGGGAGGGGAGAGGATGAGGAAGGGGAAATGGGGGAAGGGCGGCAAAGAGGAAGCGGCAGGGCGGGCAGGAGGGTCCCATGGCGGCCGTGGGGCACAGGGGGTGCGGAGTGGGGATCCGGGGTGGGCCCGGAGCTCTGCGGGTGCTGCTGGGGGTGCTGGGGGGGCACCGCCTGAGCTGTGCGCTGCACTCACAGGGGTGTTCCAGTTCCTGGGAACGTACGAGTGTCACTTCATTAACGGCACGGAGAAGGTGAGGTACGTGGTGAGGGCCATCTACAACCGGCAGCAGGTCGTGATGTTCGACAGCGACGTGGGGCACTTCGTGGGGTTCACCCCCTTTGGGGAGATGAATGCCAAGTACTGGAACAGCGACCCGGCTGAACTGGAGTACAGACGAAATGAGGTGGACAGGTACTGCCGGCACAACTACGCGATTTATGCCCATTTCGCCACTGTGGAGCGCCGAGGTGAGCGTGGGGCAGAGCGTGTCCCCTCGGGCCCTGCCCTGCCAGTGACCATCCCAGTCAATTCCAGTCCCTACCAACCCATTCCCAGTCCATCTCCTTCAATCCCAGTCCTTCTCAGTCTGTCCCAGTCCATTCCCAGCTAACTCTCCGACTTCCACCCTCTCTCCCAGTGCCGAGTGCCTCTCCCATCTTTCTCAGTGCCCCTCTCGTCCTTCCCTGTTCATCCCAGTTCGTCCCAGTCCCACCCAGACCCCTCAAGTCAATTCAAAATCGATTCACACTTCAATCCCAGTTCAATCTCAGATCTCAACCCTCTCTCTCAGAAACCCCCGTCCCCTCCCACCTCTCTCAGTGCCTTCCCAGTTCCTCCCAGTCTATTCCCAGTCTATCCCAGTCGCTCCCAGTCGATCCTAGTCCTTTCCCAGTCCATCCCAGTCGCTCCCAGTCCCGCCTTGTGCCATCCCAGTGCCATCCCACTCATATTCAGCCCATTCCCAGTCCATTCGCCATCCCTCCCAGTTCATTCTCAGTGCCTCCCTGTCCCTCCAAGTGTATTCCCAGCACATCAAATCCATCCCAGTCCCTCCAAGTCCATCCCTGTCCATTTCCAGTCCATCCGAATCCCTCCCGGTGCCCACCCGCGCGTCCATTTCAGCGACGCGTGAAGCTGACGCTTCTCAGCCAATCAGATCGCGTCTCTCTGATGACTCCCCTGTTGCCAGGCAGACCCGCAGCGCCGAGTGCCCCGCGCTGGACTCGGCCTCCCAGCGCCGCGCGCTTCATTCCCAGTTCCTCCCAGTGCCACCAAAATCCCTCCCAGTGCCATCCCAGTCCCTCCCAGACCATCTCCAATTCCTCTCCAGTCCCTCCCAGTCCGTTTCCAGTCTGTTCCCAGTTCATTCCCAGTTCACTCTCAGACTTCCCCCCTCTTTCACAGTTCCCTCCATTGCTTCCCATCTCTCTCAGAGCCAACCCAATAAATCCCAGTCCCTCCCAGTCCATCCCAGTTCATTCCCAATCCCTCCCAGTCCACTCCAGTCCCACCCAGACCCTCCAAATCCATTCCCAGTTCATTCCCAGTTTATTTCCAGACCTCCACCCTCTGTCCCAGTACCCCCATCCCCTCCCACTTCTCTCAGTACCACCCAAGTCTGTCCCAGTCTATTCCCAGTGCCTCCCAGTATATTGCCATACCATCCCAGTCCCTCCCAATGATATTCCCAGTCCTTCCAACTCCCTTAAAACTAATTCCCAGTTGATTTCCTGTTCATTCCCAGATCATTGCCAGACCTGCACCCTCCCTGCAGTGCCCCTCATCCCCACTCATCCCTACCAGACCTTCCCAATCCACACCAGTCCCTCCCCATCCACTTCCAGTTCATACCAGTTCATACCGCCCCCCCGTCCATCCCCAATCAATGTCTGTCCATCCCTGGTGCACCCCAGTAGATTCCCAGCCCCTCTCCATCAATTAGGAGTAAACCCCAAGTCCATTCTTGCTCCAGCCAAAGCCATCCCAGTCCCTCCCAGCCCATTCCCAGTCCCTCCCAGTCCCTCCCAGTCCATTCCCAGTCCCTCCCATTCCATTCCCAGTCCCAGCCCAGCCCTCCCCTCTCTCTCCCAGTGCCCCCCAGCTGATCCCATTGTGTCCCCACTCTCTCTCTCTCTCTCTGTCTCTGCCAGTGCCCCCCAGCGTGTCCATCTCGCTGGTGCCCGCCTCGAGCTCCCAGCCCGGCCCCGGCCGCCTGCTCTGCTCCGTGATGGATTTCTACCCTGCTGCCATCCAGGTGAGGTGGTTCCAGGGCCAGCAGGAGCTGTCGGAGCACGTGGTGGCCACGGACGTGGTGGCCAACGGGGACTGGAGCTACCAGTTGCTGGTGCTGCTGGAAACGCCGCCCCGGCGCGGGCTGAGCTACAGCTGCCAGGTGGAGCACGTCAGCCTGGAGCAGCCGCTGAAGCGGCACTGGGGTACGGGGGAGCCCCTGGGGGCGCTGGCAGAGGCGCTGGGCTGTGCTGGGAGGCACTGGGAGGGAGGTGGAGAGAGGCGGGCTGGGAGTGGGAGAGGGGCTGGGGGCTGGACAAGGGCTGGGCAGGGGTTTGGGGGATGCTGGGGAGGGTGGGGTGGGGTTGGGGGGGTGCTGGTGGGCACTGGGACGGAGTTTGGGGGTGCTGGGTGTGACTGGGAGGGAGTTTGGGGGCGCTGGGTGTGATTGGGAGGGAGTTTGGGGGTGCTGGGTGGGCACTGGGAGGGAGTTTGGGGGCGCTGGGTGTGACTGGGAGGGAGTTTGGGGGTGCTGGGAGTGACTGGGAGGGAGTTTGGGGGTCCTGGGGCGCTGGGGCGCAACTGGGAGGGGGCTGTGGGATGCTGAGAGGGACGGGAGGGGCTTTGGTGGCTCCTGTTGAGGCCCAAAAGGGATCGGGGGGAGGTTTCAGGGGGTCCTGGACGGGCCGAGGGCCACAGGGAGGGCGCTGGTAGGGGCTGGGGGTGTCGGCGAGAGGTTTTGGGGGCGCTGAGCCCTGCGGACCCCCCAGAGATGGCGCCGGACGCCGGCCGCAGCAAGATGCTGACGGGCATCGGGGGCTTGGTCTTGGGCTCGGTCTTCGTGGCGCTGGGGCTCGGCTTCTACGTGCGCAAGAAGGTGAGGGCGGGTGCCGGGGGCGGCGTGGCCGCCGTGGCGGAGCCCCGTGCGCGCTCCCGCCGGGGCCCCCAGCCCGGTGTCACCCCCTTTTCTGTGCCCACAGAGCTCCTGAGGCGGCGGCGGCCGCAGCCCCTCCCCGCGGGCTCGGGCCCGGCCGGGACCCCCCGCTCCGTCCCCGCTGCGCTGATTCTGGGGGGGTCCCGTGTCCCCCCCAGCGCCGCTGGCGCTCTGCCCCCGCCCAGTGCCCGCTGCCAGCGCTCCCAATAAAGCTTCCCAGCTGGGCCCGGGGCCGTTTGTTGGGGGGCGCTGGGGAGGGGTCTGGGGGGGCGGGGGGCGATGGGACGGATTTGGGCAAAGGGAGGGGGAGAAAGGGTGGGGGCTGGGCCCGGGGGGAGCGGGGGGAGGAGGAGGAGGAGGAGGAGGAGGAGGAGGAGGAGGAGGAAGAGCAGCAGCACCAGAACCCCGCGATTTCCCCGCCCCCCCCCCCAGAGCTGCAGCCTCCCCGGCCCCGTCAGCATCGCCCCCTCCCCACATCCCGCAGTGAGGGGAGAGGGGGAGCTCAGCCCTTATTAAAAATCACTAATTAATATAAAATAACTAAGAAAATTTTTATTTTCACAACACTTTTTAAAATATATCAATATAATAGCAATAGTAATGGTAATAATAATAATTTAATTCTAGTTTTCCTAAATTACTTTATTATTTAAGAACTTTAGATATATTAATCTTTATATTCATAATAATTTTAATAGTGATTTTAATTTCATAACTAAAAAATTTAATACTTTAAATAAATATAATTAATTAATTTTTAATAATAATTCGATTTAATTAAATATAGGAGTGCCTAATATATTAATTTTGTATTACTAAAATTTATTTAATATATGGAAACATCTCTATAATTAACATTTACATAATCTTTAAATAATTTTTAAAGTGCTTAATACTTCCCTTGCCCCCTCGTTAATACAATTGTTTTTCTGTCCCGCTCCCTCCTCACGGCCGCGTTCCCTGACGGTTCCTGGGGGATCTCAGAGCGCAAAACCCGACACGGCCCGGGGGGGTTTGCAGTGAGAATCCAAACAAATGCAAATTTATTGAAACAACCGCAGCAAAACGCGCTGGGGAGGAATTGGGGGGAAAAAGGGAAAATAAGGAGAAGAGAGAGGGAGAGAAAAGAAAATGTAGAACAGCGAAATTCTTCGGTGTGCAGCCCGTGGAATTCACCAGGTCCCGTCCGGGGAGATTTTGGGCACCCCTGCCCCCTCAAAATCCCGGGGACAAGGGGGCTTAGGAACATCCAGAGCCCCAAAATCCTGGAGAAAGAGGAATTGGGAATTTTCAGTTCCCCAAATTTTGTGTACAGGGGGGTTTGGGCGCTCCCAGATCCCCAAAATCCCGGGGACAAGGGGGTTTAGGAACATCGAGACGCCCAAAACCCTGGGAAAAGAGGAATTGGGAATTTTCAGTTCCCCAGATTTTGGGTACAGGGGGGTTTGGGCACTCCCAGATCCCCAAAATCCCGGTGACAAGGGGGTTTAGGAACATCCAGACTCACAAAATCCTGGAAAAAGAGGAATTGGGAATTTTCAGTTCCCCAAATTTTGGTACAGGGCCGTTTTGACACTCCCAGCCCCTCCCCAGTTTTGGGTACAGGGGGGTTTGGGCACTCCCAGATCCCCAAAATCCCGGGGGAAAGGGGGTTTAGGAACATCCAGACCCCCAAAATCCCCGGGAAAAGCGGATTTGGGAACATTGAGTTCCCCAGATTGTGGGTACAGGGGGTTAGGCACACCCAGACTCCAAAAATCCTGGAAAATAGGGATTTAGGCACTTCCAGAGACCCAAAAATCCTGGGAAAAAATGGATTTAGGCACTTCCATTTCAGCAAATTTTGTGTACAAGGGGGTCTGGCCACGTCCAGCCCTCCCCAAATCCCGGGCACAAGGGGGTTTAGGCCCTTCCAGAGCACCAAAACTCGGGGCAAAGAGGATGTGAGAAAACCCAGTTCCCCAAATTCTGTGTACAGGGGGGTTTGAGCACTCCCAGATCCCATATATCCCAGGGACAAGGGGGTTTACGAACATCCAGATCCCCAAAATCCTAAAAAGGAGGATTTGGGAACGTTGAGTTCCCCAAAATTTTAGGTACAGGGGGATTTGGGCAGTCCCAGACCACTAAAATCCCGGGCACAAGGGGGTTTGGGCACTTCCAGACCCCAAAATCTCCCGGAAAAGAGGATTTGGGAGCATTCAGTTCCTTAAATTATGTGTACAGGGGGGTTTAGGCACTCCCAGACAGCCCAAATTTTGGGTACAGGGGGGTCTGGCCACGCCCAACCCCCGAAAATCCCTTGGGCAAGGGGATTTAGGCAATTCCAGAGCCCCAAAATCATGGAAAAAGACGAATTCAGCCACACCCAAAACCCCAAAACCGTGAAAAAAGGGCGAAAAACCACCAACCCCCCCCCGCCAAAATCCCGAAAAATAACCCAAAAAAATCACCCCAAAAACTCCCAAAAATTTGAAAAAAATTGGGATTGATCCCTTTGACCCCTTAATTCCCTGAATTCCCCAAATTCCAGCGAACCCCAAATCCGTGAGACCCCTCCCAAAACCTCACATTCGACCCCCAGAATTGAGGGTCAGGGTCTACAGCGGCAGCAGCCGGGGGAGGCTCCGCGCTCCGTCCGTGGCGCTCCGGGCACACCGGGCAGGGTCGGTGCTGCTCCCGGGAACGCGGATCCGAACTGGGGGCACTGGGAACGGGGGAGCAGCACCCCAAAAAGTGCTCAGCCAATGGGAGAGCGGAGTTGAATGAGGCCGGGTAGAGGGTGTTGGCGGGTAGAGGGTTAATGAATTGAGCTCCCTACGATATTCTGGCCAATCAGCAAAAGGAGCGGAAATTGAGTCATCAGTTGCTGGGTAGGGGGTCTGGAAATCGGGCTCGAAACTCACCGGCCAAATAGAGAGCGCAAAAATCACTTCGGCCAATTAAAGAGAGGCCAAAAAAAACCACAACCAATGAAAGCGCTGCCAAAAACCACGCCCGACCAATCAGGGAGCGCGTCCCTCATGACCCCGCGCCGCTCCGGGCTGGTTCTCGCAGTGGAGCGCGGTTGGTTCGGGGCGGCGGTCGCTGGCCATGGGGCTCGGGGCGGCAGCCGGGGCCCTGCTGGTGGCACTGGGGGTGCTGGGAGCCCCCCCGGGTGCGGGCGCGGAGCTCTCGGGTGAGCGGGGGGCGGGAGGCGCTGGGCCAGGGGGGGAGAAGGGGGAAAAGGGGGCGAAGGGGGGAGCCCGAAATGGAGGGGGAGGAGGAGGGGACCCCCCAAAGGGAGAGCGGGAGGGGCTGAGGGGTGGGGGGAGGAGAGGGAGGGGTGGGAGAGGGTGGGGAAGGGGGGAAAAGGGGAGGGGGGACCCCAAAACTGAGCGGGAGGGGGTGGGTATTGGGGGATTAGTGGGAAAATGGGGAAATGGGAGCCCAAAAGTGATTTGGGGAGCGGGCGGAGGTGGGAGGGGAGAGGATGAGGAAGGGGAAATGGGGGAAGGGCGGCAAAGAGGAAGCGGCAGCGCGGGCAGGAGGGTCCCATGGCGGCCGTGGGGCACAGGGGGTGCGGAGTGGGGATCCGGGGTGGGCCCGGAGCTCTGGGGGTGCTGCTGGGGGTGCTGGGGGTGCACCGCTGAGCTGTGTGCTGCACTCACAGGGGTGTTCCAGCACGTGTTTAAGAGCGAGTGTTACTTCATTAACGGCACGGAGAAGGTGAGGTTTGTGGACAGGTACATCTACAACCGGCAGATGTGGGCGATGTTCGACAGCGATGTGGGGCACTACGTGGGATTCACCCCCTTTGGGGAGAGGAATGCCAAGCACTGGAACAGCGACCCGGCCATAATGGAGTACCAACGGACTTCGCTGGACACGTACTGCCGGCACAACTACGAGGTGTCCCGCCCGTTCATCACGGAGCGCCGAGGTGAGCGCGGAGCAGAGCGTGTCCCCTCGGGCCCTGCCCTGCCAGTGACCATCCCAGTCAATCCCAGTCCCTACCAGTCCCTTCCGGTATATACCCAGACCTTTGCAGTCCATTCCCATTCCCCTCCAAGACCACCCCAGTCCATTCCCAATCCATCCCAATCTCTCCCACTCCCTCCCAGTCCCTCTCAGTCCATTCCAATCCCTCCAGACCATTCCTAGTCCCTTCCAGTCCATTCCCAGTTCGTCCCAGTCACTCCCAGTCCATTCCCAGTTCATTCCCAGTTCTTTCTCTGACTTCCACACTCTCTCCCTTTGCTGTGTACCCCTCCCATCTTTCTCGGTGCCACTCCAGTCCTTCCCAGTTCCTCCCAGTCCATCCCAGTCCCACCCACCCCCTACAACTCAATTCCCAGTGTATTCTGAGTTCATTCCCAGTTCAATCTCAGATCTCCTCCCACTCTCTCAGTAACCCTCATCCACACCCACCTCTCTCAGTGCCACCCCAGTTCCTCCCAGTCTATTCCCAGTCCATCCCAGTCGCTCCCAGTCCTTTCCTAGTCAATCCCAGTTCATTCCCAGTCCCGCCTTGTGCCATCTCTGTGCCATCCCACTCATATTCAGCCCATTCCCAGCCCATTCCCATCCCTCCCAGTTCATTCCCAGTGCTTCCCATTCCATCCAAGTGTATTCCCAGTCCATCAAGTCCATCACAGTCACTCCCAGTCCATTTCCAGTCAGCCCCAGTCACTCCCAGTTCCCCCCCGCGCGTGCAATTCAGCGACGCGTGAAGCTGACGCTTCTCAGCCAATGGGATCGCTTCTCTGCGATGACTCCCCTGTTGCCAGGCAGACCCGCAGCGCCGAGTGCCCCGCGCTGGACTCGGCCTCCCAGTGCCGCGCACTTCATTCCCAGTTCCTCCCAGTGCCACCAAAATCCCTCCCAGTGCCATCCCAGTCCCTCCCAGACCACCCCCAATACATCCCCAGTCCCTCCCAGTCCATTTCCAGTCTGTTCCCAGTTCATTCCCAGTTCACTCTCAGACCTCCACCCTCTCTCCCAGTCTATCCCCAGTCCCTCACAGTCCATTCCTTGTCCCTCCCAGTCCTCCCCAGTCCCACCCAGAACCTCCAAATCTATTCCCAGTCTATTCCCAGTTCATTCCCAGTTTATTTCCAGACCTCCACCCTCTCTCCCAGTACCCCCATCCCCTCCCACTTCTCTCAGTACCACCCAAGTCAGTCCCAGTCTATTCCCAGTGCCTCCCAGTATATTCCCAGTCCCTCCCAATGCTATTCCCAGTCCTTCCAACTCTCTCAAAACTAAGTCCCAGTTGATCTCCAGTTCAATCCCAGTTCATTGCCAGAAGTCCTTACTCCCTCCTAGTGCCTCCCATCCCCACTCACCTCTCCCAGACATTCCCAATCCAAACCAGTCCCTCCCAATCCACTTCCAGTTAATCCCAGTCCACACCTGTCCATCCCAAATCCATCCTACTCCATCCCCAGTCCATCCCAGTCCATTCCCATTCCATTCCCAGTCCCCCCCAGTCCATTCCCAGTCCCTCCCAGTCCATTCCCAGTCCCTCCCCAGCCCAGCCCAGCCCTCCCCTCTCTCTCCCAGTGCCCCCCAGCTGATCCCAGTGTGTCCCCGCTCTCTCTCTCTCTCTCTGTCTCTGCCAGTGCCCCCCAGCGTGTCCATCTCGCTGGTGCCCGCCTCGAGCTCCCAGCCCGGCCCCGGCCGCCTGCTGTGCTCCGTGATGGATTTCTACCCTGCTGCCATCCAGGTGAGGTGGTTCCAGGGCCAGCAGGAGCTGTCGGAGCACGTGGTGGCCACGGACGTGGTGGCCAACGGGGACTGGAGCTACCAGCTGCTGGTGCTGCTGGAAACGCCGCCCCGGCGCGGGCTGAGCTACAGCTGCCAGGTGGAGCACGTCAGCCTGGAGCAGCCGCTGAGGCGGCACTGGGGTACGGGGGAGCCCCTGGGGGCGCTGGCAGAGGCGCTGGGCTGTGCTGGGAGGCACTGGGAGGGAGGTGGAGAGAGGCGGGCTGGGAGTGGGAGAGGGGCTGGGGGTCAGGCAAGGGCTGGGCAGGGGTTTGGGGGGTGCTGGGGAGGGTGGGATGGGGTTGGGGGGGTGCTGGTGGGCACTGGGAGGGAGTTTGGGGGTGCTGGGTGTGACTGGGAGGGAGTTTGGGGGCGCTGGGTGTGATTGGGAGGGAGTTTGGGGGTCCTGGGGCGCTGGGGGCCAACTGGGAGGGGGCTGTGGGGTGCTGAGAGGGACGGGAGGGGCTTTGGTGGCTCCTGTTGAGGCCCAAAAGGGATCGGGGGGAGGTTTCAGGGGGTCCCGGCTGGGCCGGGGGCCAGAGGGAGGGCGCTGGGAGGGGCTGGGGGTGTCGGCGAGAGGTTTTGGGGGCGCTGAGCCCTGCGGACCCCGCAGAGATGGCGCCGGACGCCGGCCGCAGCAAGATGCTGACGGGCATCGGGGGCTTGGTCTTGGGCTCGGTCTTCGTGGCGCTGGGGCTCGGCTTCTACGTGCGCAAGAAGGTGAGGGCGGGTGCCGGGGGCGGCGTGGCCGCCGTGGCGGAGCCCCGTGCGCGCTCCCGCCGGGGCCCCCGGCCCGGTGTCACCCCCTTTTCTGTGCCCACAGAGCTCCTGAGGCGGCGGCGGCCGCAGCCCCTCCCCGCGGGCTCGGGCCCGGCCGGGACCCCCCGCTCCGTCCCCGCTGCGCTGATTCTGGGGGGGTCCCGTGTCCCCCCCAGCGCCGCTGGCGCTCTGCCCCCGCCCGGTGCCCGCTGCCAGCGCTCCCAATAAAGCTTCCCAGCTGGGCCCGGGGCCGTTTGTTGGGGGGCGCTGGGGAGGGGTCTGGGGGGGCGGGGGGCGATGGGACGGATTTGGGCAAAGGGAGGGTGCGAAAGGGTGGGGGCTGGGCCCGGGGGGAGCGGGGGGAGGAGGACGAGGAGGAGCAGCAGCACCAGAACCCCGCGGTTTCCCCGCCCTCCCGGAGCCGCAGCCCCCCCGGCCCCGTCAGCATCGCCCCCTCCCCACATCCCGCAGTGAGCGGCGAGGGGAACTCAGCCCCTTGTTAAAAATTCTTAAATAATTGAAAATACTTAATAATTTCTAATTTTATTAATTTTTTTGGTAATTTATGAAAACGTCCACGTTTCTAAAATTTATATAATTTTTAAAAAGTTATTAAATAATGGTTAATAATTTCCTTGATCACTTGTTAATAAAATGTTCTTTCTAAAGCGGAGCAGGACAAAGCGATCCGAACAGAAAATCCTGAACGAGCTCAGTGCCCGAAAAATCGGGGTTAAATGTGAAATGAGTGGCTCTGATTGGCTGGCCCAGCACAGCCCGCCCCTCCCACTCCCAGTCCATCCCAGTCCCTTCTGGACCTGCCTGCTCCTGGTGCTGCTGGGAACCTCCCAAAATCCCGGGGACAAGGGGGTTTAGGAACATCCAGATCACCAAAACCCTGGAAAAAGAGGATTTGGGAATATTAAGTTCTTAAAATTTTGTGTACAGCGGATCTTAGGCATCGCTACCCCCTCAAAATCCCGTGAACAAGGGGATTTAGGAACATCCAGAGCCTCAAAATCCTGGGAAAAGAGGAATTGGGAATTTTCAGTTCCCCAAATTTTGTGTACAGGGGGGTTTGAGCACTCCCAGCTGCCCAAAATCCCGGGGACAAGGGGGTTTAGGAACATCCAGACTCACAAAATCCTGGAAAAAGAGGATTTGGGAATTTTCAGTTCCCCAAATTTTGGGTACTGGGGGGTTTGGGCACTCGCAGCCCCACCAAATTTGAGTACAGGGGGGTTTGAACACTCCCAGATCTCCAAAATCCCGGGGACAAGGAGGTTTAGGAACATCCAGAGCCCCTCAATTTTGGAAAAAAGGGGATTTAGGCTCTTTCAGTTCCCAAATTTTGGGTACAGGGGGGTTTGAGCACTCCCAGATCCCCAAAATCCCGGGGACAAGGGGGTTTAGGAACATCCAGACCCCCAAAATCCTCGGGAAAAGCGGATTTCGGAACTTTGAGTTCCCCAAATTGTGGGTACGGGGGGTTTAGGCATTCCCACACTCCAAAAATCCAGGAAAAAAGGGATTTAGAAACTTCCAGAGACCCAAAAATCCTGGAAAAAAAGCGATTTCGGCACTTCCATTTCACCAAATTTTCTGTACAAGGGGGTTTGAGCGCTCCCAGATCCCCAAAATCCCGGGGACAAAGGGGGTTTAGGCGCTTCCAGAGCACCAAAACTCCTGGAAAAGAGGATGTGAGAAAACCCAGTTCCCCAAATTTTGTGTACAGGGGGGTTTGGGCACTCCCAGCCCCCCCCGAATTTTGTGTACAGGGGGGTTTGAGCACTCCCAGATCCCCAAAATCCCAGGAACGACGGGGTTTGGGCACTTCCAGAGTCCCAAAATCCCGGGAAAAGCGGATTTGGGAACATTCAGTTCCTAAAATTATGTGTACAGGGGGGTTTAAGTCATTCCCAGACACCCCAAATTTTGGGTACAGGGGGGTCTGGCCACGCCAAACCCCCCCAAATCCTTTGGACAAGGGGATTTAGGCACTTCCAGAGACCCAACATAATGGAAAAATAGGAATTCGACCACACCCAACCCCCCAAAACCGTGAAAAAAGGGGGGAAAAACCACGAACCCCCCCGCCAAAATCCCGAAAAACAACCCAAAAAAATCACGCCAAAAACTCCCAAAAAATTGCAAAAAATTGGGATTGATCCCTTTGACCCCTTAATTCCCAAAATTCCCCAAATTCCAGCGAACCCCAAATCCGTGAGACCACTCCCAAAACCGCACATTCGACCTCCAGAATTGACAGTCAGGGTCTACAGCGGCAGCAGCCGGGGGAGGCTCCGCGCTCCGTCCGTGGCGCTCCGGGCACACCGGGCAGGGTCGGTGCTGCTCCCAGGAACGCGGATCCGAACTGGGGGCACTGGGAACGAGGGAGCAGCACCCCAAAAAGCGCTCAGCCAATGGGAGAGCGGAGTTGAATGAGGCCGGGTAGAGGGTGTTGGCGCGTAGAGGGTTAAGAAATTGAGCTGGCTAAGAAATTCTGGCGAATGAGAAAAAGGATCGGAAATTGAGTCATCAGGTGCTGGGCAGAGGGTCTGAAAATCGGGCTCCAAACTCACCGGCCAATTAGAGAGCGCAAAAATCACTTCGGCCAATTAAAGAGAGGCCAAAAAAAAACCCAACCAATGAAAGCGCTGCCAAAAACCACGCCCGACCAATCAGGGAGCGCGTCCCTCATGACCCCGCGCCGCTCCGGGCTGGGTCTCGCAGTGGAGCGCGGTTGGTTCGGGGCGGCGGTCGCTGGCCATGGGGCTCGGGGCGGCAGCCGGGGCCCTGCTGGTGGCACTGGGGGTGCTGGGAGCCCCCCCGGGTGCGGGCGCGGAGCTCTCGGGTGAGCGGGGGGCGGGAGGCGCTGGGCCAGGGGGGGAGAAGGGGGAAAAGGGGGCGAAGGGGGAGCCCGGAATGGAGGGGGAGGAGGAGGGGACCCCCCAAAGGGAGAGCGGGAGGGGCTGAGGGGTGGGGGAGGGGAGGGAGGGGTGGGAGAGGGTGGGGAAGGGGGAAAAGGGGAGGGGGGACCACAAAACTGAGCGGGAGGGGGCTGGGGATTGGGGGATTGGTGGGAAAATGGGGAAATGGGAGGCCAAAAGTGATTTGGGGAGCGGGCGGAGGTGGGAGGGGAGAGGATGAGGAAGGGGAAATGGGGGAAGGGCGGCAAAGAGGAAGCGGCAGCGCGGGCAGGAGGGTCCCATGGCGGCCGTGGGGCACAGGGGGTGCGGAGTGGGGATCCGGGGTGGGCCCGGAGCTCTGGGGGTGCTGCTGCGGGTGCTGGGGGGCACCGCTGAGCTGTGTGCTGCACTCACAGGGGTGTTCCAGGAGATGTTTAAGGGCGAGTGTTACTTCATTAACGGCACAGAGAAGGTGAGGTACGTGGTGAGGTTCATCTACAACCGGCAGCAGTACCTGATGTTCGACAGCGACGTGGGGCACTACGTGGGGTTCACCCCCTATGGGGAGGTGAATGCCAAGCGCTTGAACAGCGACCCGGCTGAACTGGAGTACAGACGAAATGAGGTGGACAGGTACTGTCGGGTCAGCTACGAGGTGTCCACCCCGTTCATCACAGAGCGCCGAGGTGAGCGTGGGGCAGAGCGTGTCCCCTCGGGCCCTGCCCCGCCAGTGACCATCCCAGTCAATCCCAGTCCCTTCCAGTATATTCCCAGTCCCCTGACAGTCCACCCCAGTCCCTCCAAGAATATTCCCAGTGCCATCCAGTCCCTCCCAGCCCATTCCCAGCCCCTGCCAGTCAAGTACAGTCAATCCCAGTCCATTCTCAATCCGTTCCCCGTCCATGCCAGTCCCTCCCAGTCTATTCCCAATTCAATCCCAGTTCACTCTCAGACACCCACCCACTCTCCAAGTAACCCCGATCCCCGCCCACCTCTTTCAGCGCCACCCCACATCCTCCCAGTCTATTCCCAGTCCATCCCAGTCGCTCCCAGACGCTCCTAGTCCTTTCTCAGTCCATCCCAGTTCATTCCCAGTCCCGCCTTGTGCTATCACAGTGCCATCCCACTCATCTCAGCCCGTTCCCATCCTTCCCAGTTTATTCCCAGTGCCTCCCAGTCCCTCCAAGTGTATTCCCAGTCCATCAAGTGCATCCCAGTCCATCACAGTCCGTTTCCATTCGATCGCAGTCCATTTCCAGTCAGCCCCAGTCCCTCCCACTGCCCCCCCCCGCGCCATCATTTCAGCGACGCGTGAAGCCGACGCTTCTCAGCCAATCAGATCGCTCTTCTCTGATGACTCACCTGTTGCCAGGCAGACCCGCAGCGCGAGTGCCCCGCGCTGGACTCGGCCTCCCAGTGCCGCGCGCTTCATTCCCAGTTCCTCCCAGTGCCACCAAAATCCCTCCCAGTGCCATCCCAGTCCCTCCCAGACCATCTCCAATTCCTCTCCAGTCCCTCCCAGTCCGTTTCCAGTCTCTTCCCAGTTCATTCCCAGTTCACTCTCAGACCTCCCCCCTCTTTCCCAGTTCCCTCCATTCCCTCCCATCTCTCTCAGTGCAACCCAATAAATCCTAGTCCCTCCCAGTCCACCTCAGTTCATTCCCAGTTCCTCCCAGTCTCATCCAGACCCTCCAAATCAATTCCCAGTCTATTCCCAGTACATTCCCAGTTTATTTCCAGATCTCCACCCTCTGTCCCAGTATCGCCCATGCGCTCCCACTTCTCTCAGTACCACCCAAGTCTGTCCCAGTCTATTCCCAGTGCCTCCCAGTATATTGCCAATGCATCCCACTCCCTCCCAATGCTATTCCCAGTCCTTCCAAGTCCCTCAAAGCTAATTCCCAGTTGATTTCCTGTTCATTCCCAGTTCATTGCCAGACCTGCACCCTCCCTGCAGTGCCCCCCATCCCCACTCACCTCTCCCAGACCTTCCCAGTCCACACCACTCCCTCCCATTCCATTCCCCGTTCATCCCATTCCCTTCCCAATCCATTCCGATTCCATTCCCATTCTCTCCCAGTCGAATCCCAGTCCCCCCTATTTCATTCCCAGTCAATCCCAGTCCATCCCAGTCCCCCCCAGTCCATTCCCAGTCCATCCCAGTCCCTCCCAGTCCATTCGAGTCCATTCTCAGTCCCTCCCCAGCCCAGCCCTCCCCTGTCTCTCCCAGTGCCCCCCAGCTGATCCCAGTGTGTCCCGCTCTCTCTCTCTCTCTGTCTCTGCCAGTGCCCCCCAGCGTGTCCATCTCGCTGGTGCCGGCCTCGAGCTCCCAGCCCGGCCCCGGCCGCCTGCTGTGCTCCGTGATGGATTTCTACCCCGCTGCCATCCAGGTGAGGTGGTTCCAGGGCCAGCAGGAGCTGTCGGAGCACGTGGTGGCCACCGACGTGGTGGCCAACGGGGACTGGAGCTACCAGCTGCTGGTGCTGCTGGAAACGCCGCCCCGGCGCGGGCTGAGCTACAGCTGCCAGGTGGAGCACGTCAGCCTGGAGCAGCCGCTGAGGCGGCACTGGGGTACGGGGGAGCCCCTGGGGGCGCTGGCAGAGGCGCTGGGCTGTGCTGGGAGGCACTGGGAGGGAGGTGGAGAGAGGCGGGCTGGGAGTGGGAGAGGGGCTGGGGGCTGGGCAAGGGCTGGGCAGGGGTTTGGGGGATGCTGGGGAGGGTGGGAGGATGGGGCTGGGGGGGTGCTGGTGGGCGCTGGGAGGGAGTTTGGGGGCGCTGGTTGTGACTGGGAGGGAGTTTGGGGGTGCTGGTGGGCACGGGGAGGGAGTTTGGGGGCACTGGGTGTGACTGGGAGGGGGTTTGGGGGTGCTGGGAGTGACTGGGAGGGAGATTGGGGGTGCTGGGTGTGACTGGGAGGGAGTTTGGGGGTGCTGGGGCGCTGGGTGGCAACTGGGAGGGGGCTGTGGGATGCCGAGAGGGACGGGAGGGGCTTTGGTGGCTCCTGTCGAGGCACAAAAGGGATCGGGGGAGGTTTCAGGGGGTCCTGGCTGGGCCGGGGGCCACAGGGAGGGCGCTGGGAGGGGCTGGGGGTGTCGGCGAGAGGTTTTGGGGGCGCTGAGCCCTGCGGACCCCCCAGAGATGGCGCCGGACGCCGGCCGCAGCAAGATGCTGACGGGCATCGGGGGCTTGGTCTTGGGCTCGGTCTTCGTGGCGCTGGGGCTCGGCTTCTACGTGCGCAAGAAGGTGAGGGCGGGTGCCGGGGGCGGCGTGGCCGCCGTGGCGGAGCCCCGTGCGCGCTCCCGCCGGGGCCCCCAGCCCGGTGTCACCCCCTTTTCTGTGCCCACAGAGCTCCTGAGGCGGCGGCGGCCGCAGCCCCTCCCGGCGGGCTCGGGCCCGGCCGGGACCCCCCGCTCCGTCCCCGCTGCGCTGATTCTGGGGGGGGTCCCGTGTCCCCCCCAGCGCCGCTGGCGCTCTGCCCCCGCCCAGTGCCCGCTGCCAGCGCTCCCAATAAAGCTTCCCAGCTGGGCCCGGGGCCGTTTGTTGGGGGGCGCTGGGGAGGGGTCTGGGGGCGCGGGGGGCGATGGGACGGATTTGGGCAAAGGGAGGGGGAGAAAGAGTGGGGGCTGGGCCCGGCGGGAGCGGGAGGAGGAGGAGGAGGAGGAGGAGGAGCTGGGATTATGTAGGAGAAGGGAGGAGGAGGAACCCCAAAGCAAAAGACGGACAGATGAAGTCGAGCGGGCAGAGGAGGACGACCCGAAACGGATTGAATTTAAATAATATTTTCCAAATTTTATAGAAGTAATAAATACAAAAGTTGCTATTATAGTAAAAATTTCTTTGATAGGATTTAGGTTTACACAACTTTAATATAACTTAATTAGTAGTAAGTAATTTCCTTTACACCATTGTTTATAAAAATGTGTTTTAAAGCGGAGCGGGACAAAGGGATCCGAACAAAAAATTCCAGGGATTCCCAGAACCGAGACTCCCCCAAAACCCCACCTTGGGCCCCCAAAATCGGCGGCAGTGTCAGGGCCAGCAGCGGCAGCAGCCGGGGGAGGCTCCGCGCTCCGTCCGTGGCGCTCCGGGCACACCGGGCAGGGTCGGTGCTGCTCCCAGGAACGCGGATCCGAACTGGGGGCACTGGGAACGGGGGAGCAGCACCCCAAAAAGCGCCTCAGCCAATGGGAGAGCGGAGTTGAATGAGGCCGGGTAGAGGGTGTTGGCGGGTAGAGGGTTAAAAAATTGAGCTCCCAAAGAAATTCTGGCGAATCAGTAAAAAGATCGGAAATTGAGTCATCAGTTCCTGGGTAGAGGGTCTGAAACTCGCACCCCGGACGGAACCGGCCAATTAGAGAGCCCAAAAATCACTTCGGCCAATTAAAGACAGGCAAAAAAAACCTCCAACCAATGAAAGCACTGCCAGAAACCACGCCCGCCCAATCAGGGAGCGCGTCCCTCATGACCCCGCGCCGCTCCGGGCTGGTTCTCGCAGTGGAGCGCGGTTGGTTCGGGGCGGCGGTCGCTGGCCATGGGGCTCGGGGCGGCAGCCGGGGCCCTGCTGGTGGCACTGGGGGTGCTGGGAGCCCCCCCGGGTGCGGGCGCGGAGCTCTCGGGTGAGCGGGGGGCGGGAGGCGCTGGGCCAGGGCGGGAGAAGGGGGAAAAGGGGGCGAAGGGGGGAGGCCGGAATGGAGGGGGAGGAGGAGGGGACCCCCCAAAGGGAGAGCGGGAGGGGCTGAGAGGTGGGGGGAGGGGAGGGAGGGGTGGGAGAGGGTGGGGAAGGGGGAAAATGGGGCGGGGGGACCCCAAAGGTGAGCGGGAGGGGGATTGGGGATTGGGGGATTGGTGGGAAAATGGGGAAATGGGAGCCCAAAAGTGATTTGGGGAGCGGGCGGAGGTGGGAGGGGAGAGGATGAGGAAGGGGAAATGGGGGAAGGGCGGCAAAGAGGAAGCGGCAGCGCGGGCAGGAGGGTCCCATGGCGGCCGTGGGGCACAGGGGGTGCGGAGTGGGGATCCGGGGTGGGCCCGGAGCTCTGGGGGTGCTGCTGGGGGTGCTGGGGGGGCACCGCTGAGCTGTGTGCTGCGCTCACAGGGGTGTATCAGTACTTTGCAAAGTTCGAGTGTCACTTCATTAACGGCACGGACAAGGTGAGGTACGTGCTGAGGGCCGTCTACAACCGGGAGCTTTTCGTGATGTTCGACAGCGAAGTGGGGCACTTCGTGGGGTTCACCCCCGATGGGGAGAAACAGGCCCAGTACTCGAACAGTGATCCGGCGTTAATGGAGCGCATGCGGACTGCGGTGGACTGGCTCTGCCGGCACAACTACGCGATTGTTGCCCCTTTCAGCGTGGAGCGCCGAGGTGAGCGCGGGGCAGAGCGTGTCCCCTCGGGCCCTGCCCTGCCAGTGACCATCCCAGTCAATCCCAGTCCCTACCAGTCCCTTCCAGTATATTCCCAGACCCTCCCAGTCCATTCCCGTTCCATCCCAGTCTATCCAGCTCTCTCCCAGTCTCTCTCACTCCATCCCAATCCCTCAAGTCCATTCCCAGTTCGTCACCGTCTATTCCCATTCCCTCCCAAGTCCCTCCTGGTCAGTCTCAGTCCATCCCAGTCCCTCCCAGTTCTTCCCAGTCCATCCTAGTCCCACCCACCGCCTCCAATTCAATTCCCAGTCTATTCCCAGTTGATTCCCAGTTCACTCTCAGATCTCCTCCCATCTCGCTCAGTGCCATCCAAGTTCCTGACAGTCCATCCCAGTCGCTCCTAGTCGTTTCCCAGTCCATCCCAGTTCATTCCCCATCCCGCCCAGTTCATTCCCAGTGCCTGACAGTCCCTCCCAGTGCCCCCCCGCCACCCCATCATTTCAGCGACGAGGGAAGCAGACGCTTTTTAGCCAATCAGATCGCGTATCACTGATGACTCACCTGTTGCCAGGCAGATCCGCAGCGCCGAGTGCCCAGCGCTGGACTCGGCCTCCCAGCGCCGCGCGCTTCATTCCCAGTTCCTCCCAGTGCCACCAAAATCCCTCCCAGTGCCATCCCAGTCCCTCCAAGACCATCCCAAATACCTCCCCACTCCCTCCCAGTCCATTTCCAGTCTCTTCCCAGTTCATTCCCAGTTCATTCTCAGACTTCCACCCTCTCTCCCAGTTCCACCCATTCCCTCCCATCTCCCTCAGTGCCACCCCAATAAGTCCCAGTCCCTCCCAGTCCACTCCAGTCCATTCCCAGTCCTTCCCATTCCAACCCACACCGTCCAAATCTATTCCCAGTCTATTCCCAGTTCATTCCCAGTTTATTTCCAGACCTCCACCCTCTGTCCCAGTACCACCCATTCCCTCCCACTTCTCTCAGTACCACCCATGTCTATCCCAGTCTATTCCCAGTGCCTCCCAGGATATTGCCAATCCATCCCAGTCCCTCCCAATGCTATTCCCAGTCCTTCCAACTCCGTCCAAACTAATTCCTCGTTGATTTCCAGTTCATTCCCAGTTCATCGCCACACCCCCATGCCCACTCCCAGTGCCCCCATCTACATTCGCCTCTCCCAGACCTTCCAAATCCACACCAGTCCATCCCAATCCATTCCCAGTTCATCCCAGTCCACACCAGTCCATCCCCAATCCGTCCTACTCCATCCCCAGTCCCTTCCCAGTCCCTCCCAGTTCATTCTCAGTCCTTCCCAGTCCATTTCCAATCAGTCCCAGTTGCTCCCAGTCCATCCCCATTCCATTCCCACTCCCTCCCAGTCCCTCCCAGCACCGCCCAGTCCTTCCCAATCCATTCCCAGTTCATTCCCAGTCCCTCCCAGTCCATTCCCAGTCCCTCCCCAGCCCACCTCAATTCATTCCCAATCCATCCCAGTCCTGCCAAGTCTCATCCAGACCCTCCAAATCCATTCCCAGTCTATTCCCAATTCACTCCCAGACCTTCACCCTCTTTCCCAGTGCCCCCCAATCTCCTCTCACCTCTCTCAGTGCCACCCCTGCCCCTCCCAGTCCATTCCCAGTCCCTCCCAGTCCATCCCAGTCCATTCCTAGGCCATCCCCAGTCGATCTCAGTACATCCCAGTCCCTCCCAGTCCCTCCCAGTCCCTCCCCAGCCCAGCCCACCCCAGTCCCTCCCCTGTCTCTCCCAGTGCCCCCCAGCTGATCCCAGTGTGTCCCCGCTCTCTCTCTCTCTCTCTCTCTCTGTCTCTGCCAGTGCCCCCCAGCGTGTCCATCTCGCTGGTGCCGGCCTCGAGCCCCCAGCCCGGCCCCGGCCGCCTGCTGTGCTCCGTGATGGATTTCTACCCTGCTGCCATCCAGGTGAGGTGGTTCCAGGGCCAGCAGGAGCTGTCGGAGCACGTGGTGGCCACGGACGTGGTGGCCAACGGGGACTGGAGCTACCAGCTGCTGGTGCTGCTGGAAACGCCGCCCCGGCGCGGGCTGAGCTACAGCTGCCAGGTGGAGCACGTCAGCCTGGAGCAGCCGCTGAGGCGGCACTGGGGTACGGGGGAGCCCCTGGGGGCGCTGGCAGAGGCGCTGGGCTGTGCTGGGAGGCACTGGGAGGGAGGTGGAGAGAGGCGGGCTGGGAGTGGGAGAGGGGCTGGGGGCTGGGCAAGGGCTGGGCAGGGGTTTGGGGGGTGCTGGGGAGGGTGGGATGGGGTTGGGGGGGTGCTGGTGGGTACTGGGAGGGAGTTTGGGGGCGCTGGGTGTGACTGGGAGGGAGTTTGGAGGTGCTGGGTGTGACAGGGAGGGAGTTTGGGGGTGCTGGGTGTGACTGGGAGGGAGTTTGGGGGTCCCGGGTGTGACTAGGAGGGAGTTTGGGAGCGCTGGTGGGCACTGGGAGGGAGTTTGGGGATTCTGGGTGTGACTGGGAGGGAGTCTGGGGGTGCTGGGAGTGACTGGGAGGGAGTCTGGGGGTCCAGGGGCGCTGGGGGGCAACTGGGAGGGGGCTGTGGGCTGCTGAGAGGGACGGGAGGGGCTTTGGTGGCTCCTGTTGAGGCCCAAAAGGGATCGGGGGGAGGTTTCAGGGGGTCCCGGCCGGGCCGGGGGCCACAGGGAGGGCGGTGGGAGGGGCTGGGGGTGTCGGCGAGAGGTTTTGGGGGCGCTGAGCCCTGCGGACCCCCCAGAGATGGCGCCGGACGCCGGCCGCAGCAAGATGCTGACGGGCATCGGGGGCTTGGTCTTGGGCTCGGTCTTCGTGGCGCTGGGGCTCGGCTTCTACGTGCGCAAGAAGGTGAGGGCGGGTGCCGGGGGCGGCGTGGCCGCCGTGGCGGAGCCCCGTGCGCGCTCCCGCCGGGGCCCCCAGCCCGGTGTCACCCCCTTTTCTGTGCCCACAGAGCTCCTGAGGCGGCGGCGGCCGCAGCCCCTCCCCGCGGGCTCGGGCCCGGCCGGGACCCCCCGCTCCGTCCCCGCTGCGCTGATTCCGGGGGGGTCCCGTGTCCCCCCCAGCGCCGCTGGCGCTCTGCCCCCGCCCAGTGCCCGCTGCCAGCGCTCCCAATAAAGCTTCCCAGCTGGGCCCGGGGCCGTTTGTTGGGGGGCGCTGGGGAGGGGTGTGGGGGGGCGGGGGGCGATGGGACGGATTTGGGCAAAGGGAGGGAGAGAAAGGGTGGGGGCTGGGCCCGGGGGGAGCGGGAGGAGGAGGAGGAGGAAGAGGAGGAGGAGGAGGAGGAGGAGGAGGAAGAGCAGCAGCACCAGAACCCCGCGGTTTCCCCGCCCCCCCCCAGAGCTGCAGCCCCCCCGGCCCCGTCAGCATCGCCCCCTCCCCACATCCCGCAGTGAGCGAGGAGGGGAACTCAGCCCCTTGTTAAAAATTCTTAAATAATTAAAAATCCTTAATAATTTTTATATTTATAAAATTTTATTGTTGTTTATGAAAACGTCCATATTTCCTAAATTTCTATAGTTTAGAAAATATTTTAATCATGGTTAATAATTTCCTTCATCTCTTGTTAATAAAATGTGGTTTCTAAAGCGGAGCAGGACAAAGGGATCCGAACAGAAAAACCTGAACGAGCTCAGTGCCCGAAAAATCGGGGTTAAATGTGAAATGAGCGGCTCTGATTGGCTGGCCCAGCACAGCCCGCCCCTCCCACTCCCAGTCCCTCCCAGTCCCTCCCAGTCCGTTCTGGACCTGCCTGCTCCTGGTGCTGCTGGGAACCTCCTAAAATCCCGGGGCAAGGGGGTTTAGGAACATCCAGACCACCAAAATCCTGGAAAAAGAGGATTTGGGAATTTTCAGTTCCCCAAATTTTGGGTACTGGGGGGTTTGGGCACTCGCAACCCCACCAAATTTGAGTACAGGGGGGTTTGGACACTCCCAGATCTCCAAAATCCCGGGGACAAGGAGGTTTAGGAACATCCAGAGCCCCTCAATTTTGGAAAAAAGGGGATTTAGGCACTTTCAGTTCCCAAATTTTGGGTACAGGGGGGATTGAGCACTCCCAGATCCCCAAAATCCCGGGGACAATGGGGTTTAGGAACATCCAGACCCCCAAAATCCTCGGGAAAAGCGGATTTGGGAACTTTGAGTTCCCCAAATTGTGGTTACGGGGGGTTTAGGCATTCCCACACTCCAAAAATCCAGGAAAAAAGGGATTTAGAAACTTCCAGAGACCCAAAAATCCTGGAAAAAAAGCGATTTCGGCACTTCCATTTCACCAAATTTTGTGTACAAGGGGGTTTGAGCGCTCCCAGATCCCCAAAATCCCGGGGACAAAGGGGGTTTAGGCGCTTCCAGAGCACCAAAACTCCGGGAAAAGAGGATGTGAGAAAACCCAGTTCCCCAAATTTTGTGTACAGGGGAGTTTGGGCACTCCCAGCCCCCCCCGAATTTTGGGTACAGGGGGGTTTGAGCACTCCCAGATCCCCAAAATCCCAGGGACGACGGGGTTTGGGCACTTCCAGAGTCCCAAAATCCCGGGAAAAGCGGATTTGGGAACATTCAGTTCCTAAAATTATGTGTACAGGGGGGTTTAAGTCATTCCCAGACACCCCAAATTTTGGGTACAGGGGGGTCTGGCCACGCCAAACCCCCCCAAATCCTTTGGACAAGGGGATTTAGGCACTTCCAGAGACCCAACATAATGGAAAAATAGGAATTCGACCACACCCAACCCCCCAAAACCTTGAAAAAAGGGGGGAAAAACCACGAACCCCCCCCGCCAAAATCCCGAAAAACAACCCAAAAAAATCACGCCAAAAACTCCCAAAAAATTGCAAAAAATTGGGATTGATCCCTTTGACCCCTTAATTCCCAAAATTCCCCAAATTCCAGCGAACCCCAAATCCGTGAGACCCCTCCCAAAACCTCACATTCGACCACCAGAATTGAGAGTCAGGGTCTACAGCGGCACCAGCCGGGGGAGGCTCCGCGCTCCGTCCGTGGCGCTCCGGGCACACCGGGCAGGGTCGGTGCTGCTCCCAGGAACGCGGATCCGAACTGGGGACAATGGGAACGGGGGAGCAGCACCCCAAAAAGCGCTCAGCCAATGGGAGAACGGAGTTGAATGAGGGCGGGTAGAGGGTGTTGGCGGGTAGAGGGTTAATAAATTGAGCTCCTGAAGAAATTCTGGCTAATCAGAAAAAGGAGCGGTATGACTCATCAGTTGCTGGGCAGAGGGTCTGAAAATCGGGCTTCAAACTCACCGGCCAATTAGAGAGCGCAAAAATCACGTCGGCCAATTAAAGAGAGGCTAAAAAACCCCAACCAATGAAAGCGCGGCCAGAAACCACGCCCGACCAATCAGGGAGCGCGTCCCTCATGACCCCGCGCCGCTCCGGGCTGGTTCTCGCAGTTGAGCGCGGTTGGTTCGGGGCGGCGGTCGCTGGCCATGGGGCTCGGGGCGGCAGCCGGGGCCCTGCTGGTGGCACTGGGGGTGCTGGGAGCCCCCCCGGGTGCGGGCGCGGAGCTCTCGGGTGAGCGGGGGGCGGGAGGCGCTGGGGCAGGGGGGGAGAAGGGGGAAAAGGGGGCGAAGGGGGGAGCCCGGAATGGAGGGGGAGGAGGAGGGGACCCCCCAAAGGGAGAGGGGGAGGGGCTGAGGGGTGGGGGGAGGGGAGGGAGGGGTGGGAGAGGGTGGGGAAGGGGGAAAAGGCGAGCGGGGCCTCCAAACTGAGCCGGAGGGGGCTGGGGATTGGGGGATTAGTGGGAAAATGGGGAAATGGGAGCCCAAATGTGATTTGGGGAGCGGGCGGAGGTGGGAGGGGAGAGGATGAGGAAGGGGAAATGGGGGAAGGGCGGCAAAGAGGAAGCGGCAGCGCGGGCAGGAGGTTCCCATGGCGGCCGTGGGGCACAGGGAGTGCGGAGTGGGGATCCGGGGTGGGCCCGGAGCTCTGGGGGTGCTGCTGGGGGTGCTGGGGGGGCACCGCTGAGCTGTGTGCTGCACTCACAGGGGTGCTCCAGCACATGATGACGTCCGAGTGTTACTTCATTAACGGCACGGAGAAGGTGAGGTTCGTGGAGAGGTTCATCTACAACCGGCTGACGGATGTGATGTTCGACAGCGACGTGGGGCACTACGTGGGGTTCACCCACGCTGGGGAGAGGTGGGCCAGGGACTGGAACAGCGAGCCGGAATGGATGGAGAGCAGACAGGCTCAGGTGGACACGTACTGCCGGTACAACTACGAGGTGTCCCGCCCGTTCATCACGGAGCGCCGAGGTGAGCGCGGGCCAGAGCGTGTCCCCTCGGGCCCTGCCCTGCCAGTGACCATCCCAGTACATTCCCGGTCCCTTCCAGTATATTCCCAGACCCTCCCAGTCCCCTCCATGTACTCCCCAGTCCATTCCTAATCCATCCCAGTCTCTCCTTCTCCCTCCCAGTCCCTCTCAGTCCATCCCAATACCTCCAGTACATTGCCAGTCCCTCCCACTCCATTTCCAGTTTGTCCCAATCCATCCCAAGTCCCTCTTGAATCCCTCCCATTTCATTCCAGTCCATCCCAGTCCCTCCCAGTCTATTCCCAGTCCATTCCCACTTCACTCTCCGAGTTCCACCGTCTCTCCCAGTGCCGAGTGCCCCTCCCATCTTTCTCAGTGCCACTCCAGTCCATTCCCAGTCCCTCCCAGTCCGTCCCAGTCCCACCCAGCCCCTTCTACCCAATTCCCAATCTATTCCCAGTTCAATCCCAGTTAAATCTCAGACATCCAACCACTCTAACAGGAACCCCAATCCCCTCCAACCTCCCTCAGTGCCGCCCCAGTTCCTCCCAGTCTATTCCCAGTCTATCCGAGTCCCTCCCTGTCACTCCCAGTCCTTTCCCAATCCATCCCAGTCACTCCCAGTCCCGCCTTGTGCCATCCCAGCGCCATCCCACTCATACTCAGCCCATTCCCAGTCAATTTCCCATCCGTCCCAGTTCATTCCCAGTGCCTCCCAGTCCCTACAAGTGTATTCCCAGTCCATCACAGTCCCTCCCAGTCCCTTCCCAGTCCGATTCCAGTCCATCCAATCCCTCCCAGTGGCCCGCCGCGCGTCCATTTCAGCGACGCGTGAAGCAGAAAGTTCGCAGCCAATGAGATTTCATCTCTCTGATGACTCCCCTGTTGCCAGGCAGACCCGCAGAGCCGAGTGCCCCGCGCTGGACTCGGCCTCCCAGCGCCGCGCGCTTCATTCCCGGTTCCTCCCAGTGCCACCAAAATCCCTCCCAGTGCCACCCCAGTCCCTCCCAGACCATCTCAAATTGCTCCCCCCAGTCCCTCCCAGTCCGTTTCCAGTCCCTTCCCAGTTCATTCCCAGTTCACTCTCAGACCTCCACCCTCTGTCCCACTTCCCCCATTTCTCCTATCTCTCTTAGTGTCACCCCAGTTCCTCCCAGTCTATTCCCAGTTCAATCCCAGTCGCTCCCAGTCCATTCCCTGTCCCACCCAGTGTCTCCTCAGCCCCTTCTACTCTACTCCCAGTCCCTCCCAGTCCCTCCCCAGCCCAGCCCAGCCGTCCCCTCTCTCTCCCAGTGCCACCCAGCTGATCCCAGTGTGTCCCCACTCTCTCTCTCTCTCTCTCTGTCTCTGCCAGTGCCCCCCAGCGTGTCCATCTCGCTGGTGCCCGCCTCGAGCTCCCAGCCCGGCCCCGGCCGCCTGCTCTGCTCCGTGATGGATTTCTACCCTGCTGCCATCCAGGTGAGGTGGTTCCAGGGCCAGCAGGAGCTGTCGGAGCACGTGGTGGCCACGGACGTGGTGGCCAACGGGGACTGGAGCTACCAGCTGCTGGTGCTGCTGGAAACGCCGCCCCGGCGCGGGCTGAGCTACAGCTGCCAGGTGGAGCACGTCAGCCTGGAGCAGCCGCTGAGGCGGCACTGGGGTACGGGGGAGCCCCTGGGGGCGCTGGCAGAGGCGCTGGGCTGTGCTGGGAGGCACTGGGAGGGAGCTGGAGAGAGGCGGGCTGGGAGTGGGAGAGGGGCTGGGGGCTGGGCAATGGCTGGGCAGGGGTTTGGGGGGTGCTGGGGAGGGTGGGATGGGGTTGTGGGGGTGCTGGTGGGCACTGGGAGGGAGTTTGGAGGTGCTGGGTGTGACTGGGAGGGAGTTTGGGGGTCCTGGGGCGCTGGGGGGCAACTGGGAGGGGGCTGTGGGATGCTGAGAGGGACGGGAGGGGCTTTGGTGGCTCCTGTTGAGGCCCAAAAGGGATCGGGGGGAGGTTTCAGGGGGTCCCGGCTGGGCCGGGGGCCACAGGGAGGGCGCTGGGAGGGGCCGGGGGTGTCGGCGAGAGGTTTTGGGGGCGCTGAGCCCTGCGGACCCCCCAGAGATGGCGCCGGACGCCGGCCGCAGCAAGATGCTGACGGGCATCGGGGGCTTGGTCTTGGGCTCGGTCTTCGTGGCGCTGGGGCTCGGCTTCTACGTGCGCAAGAAGGTGAGGGCGGGTGCCGGGGGCGGCGTGGCCGCCGTGGCGGAGCCCCGTGCGCGCTCCCGCCGGGGCCCCCAGCCCGGTGTCACCCCCTTTTCTGTGCCCACAGAGCTCCTGAGGCGGCGGCGGCCGCAGCCCCTCCCCGCGGGCTCGGGCCCGGCCGGGACCCCCCGCTCCGTCCCCGCTGCGCTGATTCTGGGGGGGTCCCGTGTCCCCCCCAGCCCCGCTGGCGCTCTGCCCCCGCCCAGTGCCCGCTGCCAGCGCTCCCAATAAAGCTTCCCAGCTGGGCCCGGGGCCGTTTGTTGGGGGGCGCTGGGGAGGGGTGTGGGGGGGCGGGGGGCGATGGGACGGATTTGGGCAAAGGGAGGGGGAGAAAGGGTGGGGGCTGGGCCCGGGGGGAGCGGGAGGAGGGGGGGAAGGGGGAGGGGGAGTGGGAGTAGGAGTAGGAGGAGAAGGTGAAGGAGAAGGTGAAGGAGAAGGAGAAGGAGAAGGAGAAGGAGAAGGAGAAGGAGAAGGAGGAGAAGGAGAAGGAGAAGGAGAAGGAGAAGGAGAAGGAGAAGGAGAAGGAGAAGAAGAAGGAGAAGGAGAAGGAAAAGGATTTGGTGGGAGTAGAAATGTGGAGGGAGGAAGAGGAACCCAAAGAAGAGGAAGGAGAGAAGAAGAGGACCTGTCCAAAGAGCACGAACCTAAAGAGATTAATTTTAATCAATACGTTTAATATTTTTAGTGATATTTAATCTATAAATTAGTGCTATAATAAGGTTAGAATATTATAATGTAGGATTACATAATTTCATTACAATTGAAATAGTTGTAAATAATTTCCTTAACTACAGGGTTAATATAATTGTGTTTCCAAAGCGGAGCGGTACAAAGGGATACGAACAGAAAATTCCAGCAAACCCCAAATGCGGTACTCCTCCAAAATCCCCTCCCTGGATCCCGAAAATCGGGGGCAGGGTCAGGGCCAGCAGCGGCAGCAGCCGGGGGAGGCTCCGCGCTCCGTCCATGGCGCTCCGGGCACACCGGGCAGGGTCGGTGCTGCTCCCAGGAACGCGGATCCGAACTGGGGGCACTGGGAACGGGGGAGCAGCAGCCCAAAAAGCGCTCAGGCAATGGGAGAGCGGAGTTTAATGAGGCCGGGTAGAGGGTGTTGGCGGGTAGAGGGTTAATAAATTGAGCTCCCTAAGAAATTCTGGCGAATCAGAGGACGGAGCGGAAAGGAGTCATCAGGTGCTGGGCAGAGGGTCTGGAAATCGGGCTCCAAACGAACCGGCCAATTAGAGAGCGCAAAAATCACTTCGGCCAATTAAAGAGAGGCCAGAAAAAGCCCAACCAATGAAAGCGCGGCCAGAAACCACGCCCGACCAATCAGGGAGCGCGTCCCTCATGACCCCGCGCCGCTCCGGGCTGGTTCTCGCAGTTGAGCGCGGTTGGTTGGGGGCGGCGGTCGCTGGCCATGGGGCTCGGGGCGGCAGCCGGGGCCCTGCTGGTGGCACTGGGGGTGCTGGGAGCCCCCCCGGGTGCGGGCGCGGAGCTCTCGGGTGAGCGGGGGGCGGGAGGCGCTGGGCCAGGGCGGGAGAAGGGGGAAAAGGGGGCGAAGGGGGGAGGCCGGAATGGAGGGGGAGGAGAAGGGAACCCCCCAAAGGGAGAGCGGGAGGGGCTGAGGGGTGGGGGGAGGGGAGGGAGGGGTGGGAGAGGGTGGGGAAGGGGGGAAAAGGGGAGGGGGGACCCCAAAACTGAGCCGGAGGGGGCTGGGGATTGGGGGATTAGTGGGAAAATGGGGAAATGGGAGCCCAAATGTGATTTGGGGAGCGGGCGGAGGTGGGAGGGGAGAGGATGAGGAAGGGGAAATGGGGGAAGGGCGGCAAAGAGGAAGCGGCAGCGCGGGCAGGAGGGTCCCATGGCGGCCGTGGGGCACAGGGGGTGCGGAGTGGGGATCCGGGGTGGGCCCGGAGCTCTGGGGGTGCTGCTGGGGGTGCTGGGGGGCACCGCTGAGCTGTGTGCTGCACTCACAGGGGTGTTCCAGCTCCTGCCAACGTACGAGTGTCACTTCATTAACGGCACGGAGAAGGTGAGGTACGTGCATAGGTGCGTCTACAATCGGAAGCAGAACTTGATGTTCGACAGCGACGTGGGGCACTACGTGGGGTTCACCCCCTATGGGGAGATACGGGCCCGGTACTGGAACAGCAACCCGGTCGTACTGGATCGCAAAAGGACTGCGGTGGACTGGTTCTGCCGGGGGTGGTACGAGAAGCTTACCCCGTTCATCACGGAGCGCCGAGGTGAGCGCGGGGCAGAGCGTGTCCTCTCGGGCCCTGCCCTGCCAGTGACACTGGAGCCCTTGAAAACCTCCATGGGAATCGCCCCAGAGCTCTGAGCCCTCCTTGTGACCGTCCTCGGGGCCCCTTCTCCCTTACAGTGACACCCCCAGTTCCTCCCGGTCACTCCCAGTCCCTCCCAGTGCCCCCATTGGCGTCCATTTCAGCGACGCGTGAAGCTGACGCTTCGCAGCCAATGAGATTTCATCTGTCGCATGACTCCCCTGTTGCCAGGCAGACCCGCAGCTCCGAGTGACCCGCGCTGGACTCGGCCTCCCAGCGCGGCGCGCTTCATTCCCAGTTCCTCCCAGTGCCACCAAAATCCCTCCCAGTGCCATGCCAGTCCCTCCCAGACAATCTCCAATTCCTCCCCAGTCCCTCCCAGTCCATTTCCAGTCTTTTCTCAGTTCACTCCCAGTTCACTCTCAGACGTACACCCTCTCTCCCAGTGCACGCCCATCCCCTCCCATCTCACCAAGTGCTACTCAACTCCATCCCAGTTCCTTCCAGTCTATTCCCAGTCCCTCCCCAGCCCTTTCTTCTCTCTCCCAGCTCTCCCCAGCTGATCCCAGTGTGTCCCCGCTCTCTCTCTCTCTCTCTGTCTCTGCCAGTGCCCCCCAGCGTGTCCATCTCGCTGGTGCCCCCCTCGAGCTCCCAGCCCGGCCCCGGCCGCCTGCTGTGCTCCGTGATGGATTTCTACCCCGCTGCCATCCAGGTGAGGTGGTTCCAGGGCCAGCAGGAGCTGTCGGAGCACGTGGTGGCCACGGACGTGGTGGCCAACGGGGACTGGAGCTACCAGCTGCTGGTGCTGCTGGAAACGCCGCCCCGGCGCGGGCTGAGCTACAGCTGCCAGGTGGAGCACGTCAGCCTGGAGCAGCCGCTGAGGCGGCACTGGGGTACGGGGGAGCCCCTGGGGGCGCAGGCAGAGGCGCTGGGCTGTGCTGGGAGGCACTGGGAGGGAGGTGGAGAGAGGCGGGCTGGGAGTGGGAGAGGGGCTGGGGGCTGGGCAAGGGCTGGGCAGGGGTTTGGGGGATGCTGGGGAGGGTGGGATGGGGTTGGGGGGGTGCTGGTGGGCACTGGGAGGGAGTTTGGGAGCGCTGGTTGTGACTGGGAGGGAATTTGGGGGCGCTGGGTGTGACTGGGAGGGAGTTTGGGGGCGCTGGGTGTGACTGGGAGGGAGTTTAGGGGCGCTGGGTGTGACTGGGAGGGAGTTTGGGGGTCCTGGGGCGCTGGGGGCAACTGGAGGGGACTGTGGGATGCTGAGAGGGACGGGAGGGGCTTTGGTGGCTCCTGTCGAGGCCCAAAAGGGATCGGGGGGAGGTTTCAGGGGGTCCCGGCTGGGCCGGGGGCCACAGGGAGGGCGCTGGGAGGGGCTGGGGGTGTCGGCGAGAGGTTTTGGGGGCGCTGAGCCCTGCGGACCCCCCAGAGATGGCGCCGGACGCCGGCCGCAGCAAGATGCTGACGGGCATCGGGGGCTTGGTCTTGGGCTCGGTCTTCGTGGCGCTGGGGCTCGGCTTCTACGTGCGCAAGAAGGTGAGGGCGGGTGCCGGGGGCGGCGTGGCCGCCGTGGCGGAGCCCCGTGCGCGCTCCCGCCGGGGCCCCCAGCCCGGTGTCACCCCCTTTTCTGTGCCCACAGAGCTCCTGAGGCGGCGGCGGCCGCAGCCCCTCCCCGCGGGCTCGGGCCCGGCCGGGACCCCCCGCTCCGTCCCCGCTGCGCTGATTCCGGGGGGGGTCCCGTGTCCCCCCCAGCGCCGCTGGCGCTCTGCCCCCGCCCAGTGCCCGCTGCCAGCGCTCCCAATAAAGCTTCCCAGCTGGGCCCGGAGCCGTTTGTTGGGGGGCGCTGGGGAGGGGTCTGGGGGCGCGGGGGGCGATGGGACGGATTTGGGCAAAGGGAGGGGGAGAAAGGGTGGGGGCTGGACCCGGGGGGAGCGGGAGGAGGAGGAGGAGGAGGAGGGAGAGGAGGAGAAGGAGAAGGAGAAGGAGAAGGAGAAGGAGAAGGATTTGGTGGGAGTAGAAATGTGGAGGGAGGAGGAGGAACCCAAAGTAAAAGACGGACAGATGAAGTCGACCGGGCAGAGGACGACGACTCGAATCGGATTGAATCTAAAAAATACTTTCCAAGTGTTATAGAAGTAATAAATACAAAAGTTGGTAATTTAGTAAGAATTACTTTGATAGGATTTAGGTTTACACAACTTTAATATAACTTAATTAGTAGTAAGTAATTTCCTTTACACCATTGTTTATAAAACTGTGTTTCTAAAGCTCAGAGGGACAAAGGGATCCGAACAAGAAATTCCAGCGATTCCCAGAACCGGGACCTTCACAAAACCCCACCTTGCCCCCCCAAAATCGGGGGCGGGAGCAGGGTCGGGGCCAGCAGCGGCAGCAGCCGGGGGAGGCTCCGCGCTCCGTCCGTGGCGCTCCGGGCACACCGGGCAGGGTCGGTGCTGCTGCCAGGAACGCGGATCCGAACTGGGGGCACTGAGAACGGGGGAGCAGCAGCCCAAAAAGCGCTCAGGCAATGGGAGAGCGGAGTTGATTGAGGCCGGGTAGAGGGTGTTGGCGGGTAGAGGGTTAATAAATTGAGCTCGCTAAGAAACTCTGGCGAATCAGAAAAAAGACCAGATATGGTCGCTAGTTGCTGGGTAGAGGGTCTGGAAATCGGGCTCCAAACGAACCGGCCAATTGGAGAGGGCAAAAATCACTTCGGCCAATTAAAGAGAGGCCCAAAAAAACCCCAACCAATGAAAGCGCGGCCAAAAACCACGCCCGACCAATCAGGGAGCGCGTCCCTCATGACCCCGCGCCGCTCCGGGGTGGTTCTCGCAGTGGAGCGCGGTTGGTTCGGGGCGGCGGTCGCTGGCCATGGGGCTCGGGGCGGCAGCCGGGGCCCTGCTGGTGGCACTGGGGGTGCTGGGAGCCCCCCCGGGTGCGGGCGCGGAGCTCTCGGGTGAGCGGGGGGCGGGAGGCGCTGGGCCAGGGGGGGAGAAGGGGGAAAAGGGGGCGAAGGGGGGAGGCCGGAATGGAGGGGGAGGAGGAGGGGACCCCCCAAAGGGAGAGCGGGAGGGGCTGAGGGGTGGGGGGAGGGGAGGGAGGGGTGGGCGAGGGTGGGGAAGGGGGGACAAAGGGAGGGGAGACCCCAAAACTGAGCGGGAGGGGGCTGGGGATTCGGGGATTAGTGGGAAAATGGGGAAATGGGAGCCCAAAAGTGATTTGGGGAGCGGCCGGAGGTGGGAGGGGAGAGGATGGGGAAGGGGAAATGGGGGAAGGGCGGCAAAGAGGAAGCGGCAGGAGGGCAGGAGGGTCCCATGGCGGCCGTGGGGCACAGGGGATGCTGAGTGGGGATCCGGGGTGGGCCCGGAGCTCTGGGGGTGCTGCTGGGGGTGCTGGGGGGGCACCGCTGAGCTGTGTGCTGCACTCACAGGGGTGTTCCAGGAGCTGGGAACGTCCGAGTGTTACTTCATTAACGGCACGGAGAAGGTGAGGTACGTGCAGAGGTACATCTACAACCGGCTGCAGTACGCGATGTTCGACAGCGAAGTGGGGCACTACGTGGGGTTCACCCCCTATGGGGAGGTGAATGCCAAGCGCTTGAACAGCGACCCGGCTGAACTGGAGTACAGACGAAATGAGGTGGACAGGTACTGTCGGGTCAGCTACGAGGTGTCCACCCCGTTCATCACAGAGCGCCGAGGTCAGCGCGGGGCAGAGCGTGTCCCCTCGGGCCCTGCCCTGCCAGTGACCATCCCAGTCAATCCCAGTCCCTTCCAGTATATTCCCAGTCCCCTGACAGTCCACCCCAGTCCCTCCAAGAATATTCCCAGTGCCATCCAGTCCCTCCCAGCCCATTCCCAGCCCCTGCCAGTCAAGTACAGTCAATCCCAGTCCATTCTCAATCCGTTCCCCGTCCATGCCAGTCCCTCCCAGTCTATTCCCAATTCAATCCCAGTTCACTCTCAGACACCCACCCACTCTCCAAGTAACCCCGATCCCCGCCCACCTCTTTCAGCGCCACCCCACATCCTCCCAGTCTATTCCCAGTCCATCCCAGTCGCTCCCAGACGCTCCTAGTCCTTTCTCAGTCCATCCCAGTTCATTCCCAGTCCCGCCTTGTGCTATCACAGTGCCATCCCACTCATCTCAGCCCGTTCCCATCCTTCCCAGTTTATTCCCAGTGCCTCCCAGTCCCTCCAAGTGTATTCCCAGTCCATCAAGTGCATCCCAGTCCATCACAGTCCGTTTCCATTCGATCGCAGTCCATTTCCAGTCAGCCCCAGTCCCTCCCACTGCCCCCCCCCGCGCCATCATTTCAGCGACGCGTGAAGCCGACGCTTCTCAGCCAATCAGATTGCGTCTCTGTGATGACTCCCCTGTTGCCAGGCAGACCCGCAGCGCGAGTGCCCCGCGCTGGACTCGGCCTCCCAGTGCGGCGCGCTTCATTCCCAGTTCCTCCCAGTGCCACCAAAATCCCTCCCAGTGCCATCCCAGTCTCTCCCAGACCATCTCCAATTCCTCTCCAGTCCCTCCCAGTCCGTTTCCAGTCTCTTCCCAGTTCATTCCCAGTTCACTCTCAGACCTCCACTCTCTCTCCGAGTTCCACCCATTCCCTCCCATCTCTCTCAGTGCAACCCAATAAATCCTAGTCCCTCCCAGTCCACCTCAGTTCATTCCCAGTTCCTCCCAGTCTCATCCAGACCCTCCAAATCAATTCCCAGTCTATTCCCAGTACATTCCCAGTTTATTTCCAGACCTCCACCCTCTGTCCCAGTATCGCCCATGCGCTCCCACTTCTCTCAGTACCACCCAAGTCTGTCCCAGTCTATTCCCAGTGCCTCCCAGTATATTGCCAATGCATCCCACTCCCTCCCAATGCTATTCCCAGTCCTTCCAAGTCCCTCAAAGCTAATTCCCAGTTGATTTCCTGTTCATTCCCAGTTCATTGCCAGACCTGCACCCTCCCTGCAGTGCCCCCCATCCCCACTCACCTCTCCCAGACCTTCCCAATCCACACCACTCCCTCCCATTCCATTCCCCGTTCATCCCATTCCCTTCCCAATCCATTCCGATTCCATTCCCATTCTCTCCCAGTCGAATCCCAGTCCCCCCTATTTCATTCCCAGTCAATCCCAGTCCATCCCAGTCCCCCCCAGTCCATTCCCAGTCCATCCCAGTCCCTCCCAGTCCATTCGAGTCCATTCTCAGTCCTTCCCCAGCCCAGCCCTCCCCTCTCTCTCCCACTGCCCCCCAGCTGATCCCAGTGTGTCCCCGCTCTCTCTCTCTCTCTCTGTCTCTGCCAGTGCCCCCCAGCGTGTCCATCTCGCTGGTGCCCGCCTCGAGATCCCAGCCCAGCCCCGGCCGCCTGCTGTGCTCCGTGATGGATTTCTACCCCGCTGCCATCCAGGTGAGGTGGTTCCAGGGCCAGCAGGAGCTGTCGGAGCACGTGGTGGCCACGGACGTGGTGGCCAACGGGGACTGGAGCTACCAGCTGCTGGTGCTGCTGGAAACGCCGCCCCGGCGCGGGCTGAGCTACAGCTGCCAGGTGGAGCACGTCAGCCTGGAGCAGCCGCTGAGGCGGCACTGGGGTACGGGGGAGCCCCTGGGGGCGCTGGCAGAGGCGCTGGGCTGTGCTGGGAGGCACTGGGAGGGAGGTGGAGAGAGGCGGGCTGGGAGTGGGAGAGGGGCTGGGGGCTGGGCAAGGGCTGGGCAGGGGTTTGGGGGATGCTGGGGAGGGTGGGAGGATGGGGCTGGGGGGGTGCTGGTGGGCGCTGGGAGGGAGTTTGGGGGCGCTGGTTGTGACTGGGAGGGAGTTTGGGGGTGCTGGTGGGCACGGGGAGGGAGTTTGGGGGCACTGGGTGTGACTGGGAGGGGGTTTGGGGGTGCTGGGAGTGACTGGGAGGGAGTTTGGGGGTGCTGGGTGTGACTGGGAGGGAGTTTGGGGGTGCTGGGGCGCTGGGTGGCAACTGGGAGGGGGCTGTTGGATGCCGAGAGGGACGGGAGGGGCTTTGGTGGCTCCTGTCGAGGCACAAAAGGGATCGGGGGAGGTTTCAGGGGGTCCTGGCTGGGCCGGGGGCCACAGGGAGGGGGCCGGGAGGGGCTGGGGGTGTTGCCGAGAGGTTTTGGGGGCGCTGAGCCCTGCGGACCCCGCAGAGATGGCGCCGGACGCCGGCCGCAGCAAGATGCTGACGGGCATCGGGGGCTTGGTCTTGGGCTCGGTCTTCGTGGCGCTGGGGCTCGGCTTCTACGTGCGCAAGAAGGTGAGGGCGGGTGCCGGGGGCGGCGTGGCCGCCGTGGCGGAGCCCCGTGCGCGCTCCCGCCGGGGCCCCCAGCCCGGTGTCACCCCCTTTTCTGTGCCCACAGAGCTCCTGAGGCGGCGGCGGCCGCAGCCCCTCCCGGCGGGCTCGGGCCCGGCCGGGACCCCCCGCTCCGTCCCCGCTGCGCTGATTCTGGGGGGGGTCCCGTGTCCCCCCCAGCGCCGCTGGCGCTCTGCCCCCGCCCAGTGCCCGCTGCCAGCGCTCCCAATAAAGCTTCCCAGCTGGGCCCGGGGCCGTTTGTTGGGGGGCGCTGGGGAGGGGTCTGGGGGCGCGGGGGGCGATGGGACGGATTTGGGCAAAGGGAGGGGGAGAAAGAGTGGGGGCTGGGCCCGGCGGGAGCGGGAGGAGGAGGAGGAGGAGGAGGAGGAGCTGGGATTATGTAGGAGAAGGGAGGAGGAGGAACCCTAAAGAAAAAGACGGACAGATGAAGTCGAGCGGGCAGAGGAGGACGACCCGAAACGGATTGAATTTAAATAATATTTTCCAAATTTTATAGAAGTAATAAATACAAAAGTTGGTATTATAGTAAAAATTTCTTTGATAGGATTTAGGTTTACACAACTTTAATATAACTTAATTAGTAGTAAGTAATTTCCTTTGCACCATTGTTTATAAAAATGTGTTTTAAAGCGGAGCGGGACAAAGGGATCCGAACAAAAAATTCCAGGGATTCCCAGAACCGAGACTCCCCCAAAACCCCACCTTGGCCCCCCAAAATCGGCGGCAGTGTCAGGGCCAGCAGCGGCAGCAGCCGGGGGAGGCTCCGCGCTCCGTCCGTGGCGCTCCGGGCACACCGGGCAGGGTCGGTGCTGCTCCCAGGAACGCGGATCCGAACTGGGGGCACTGGGAACGGGGGAGCAGCACCCCAAAAAGCGCTCAGCCAATGGGAGAGCGGAGTTTAATGAGGCCGGGTAGAGGGTGTTGGCGGGTAGAGGGTTAAAAAATTGAGCTCCCAAAGAAATTCTGGCGAATCAGAAAAAGGATCGGAAATTGAGTCATCAGTTCCTGGGTAGAGGGTCTGGAAACTCGCACCCCGGACGGAACCGGCCAATTAGAGAGCCCAAAAATCACTTCGGCCAATTAAAGACAGGCATAAAAAACCTCCAACCAATGAAAGCACTGCCAAAAACCACGCCCGCCCAATCAGGGAGCGCGTCCCTCATGACCCCGCGCCGCTCCGGGCTGGTTCTCGCAGTGGAGCGCGGTTGGTTCGGGGCGGCGGTCGCTGGCCATGGGGCTCGGGGCGGCAGCCGGGGCCCTGCTGGTGGCACTGGGGGTGCTGGGAGCCCCCCCGGGTGCGGGCGCGGAGCTCTCGGGTGAGCGGGGGGCGGGAGGCGCTGGGCCAGGGGGGGAGAAGGGGGAAAAGGGGGCGAAGGGGGGAGGCCGGAATGGAGGGGGAGGAGGAGGGGACCCCCCAAAGGGAGAGCGGGAGGGGCTGAGGGGTGGGGGGAGGGGAGGGAGGGGTGGGAGAGGGTGGGGAAGGGGGAAAAGGGGAGGGGGAACCCCAAAAATGAGCGGAGGGGGCTGGGGATTGGGGGATTAGTGGGAAAATGGGGAAATGGGAGCCCAAAAGTGATTTGGGGAGCGGCCGGAGGTGGGAGGGGAGAGGATGAGGAAGGGGAAATGGGGGAAGGGCGGTAATGAGGAAGCGGCAGCGCGGGCAGGAGGGTCCCATGGCGGCCGTGGGGCACAGGGGGTGCGGAGTGGGGATCCGGGGTGGGCCCGGAGCTCTGGGGGTGCTGCTGGGGGTGCTGGGGGGGCACTGCTGAGCTGTGTGCTGCACTCACAGGGGTGTTCCAGTTCATGGGATCGTCCGAGTGTCACTTCATTAACGGCACGGAGAAGGTGAGGTTCGTGCAGAGGTACATCTACAACCGGCAGACCTGGGCGATGTTCGACAGCGACGTGGGGCACTTCGTGGGGTTCACCCCACTTGGGGAGAGGAATGCCAAGTACTGGAATAGCAACCCGGTAATTATGGAGAGGCTACGGACTTCGGTGGACTGGCTCTGCCGGGTCAGCTACGAGGTGTCCACCCCGTTCCTCACGGAGCGTCGAGGTCAGCGCGGGGCAGAGCGTGTCCCCTCGGGCCCTGCCCTGCCAGTGACCATCCCACTCAATCCCAGTCCCTTCCTGTATATTCCCAGTTTCCTCACAGTCCAGCCCAGTCCATTCCCAGTCCCTCCAAGTATATTCCCACTGCCATCCAGTCCCTCCCAGCCCATTCCCAGCCCCTCCCAGTCAAGCACAGTCCATCCCAGTCCATTCTCAATCCGTTCCCCGTCCATCCCAGTCCCTCCCAGTCTATTCCCAGTTCAATCCCAGTTCACTCTCAGACACCCACCCACTCTCCAAGTAAACCCGATCCCCGCCCACCTCTCTCAGTGCCAACCCACATCCTCCCAGTCTATTCCCAGTCTATCCGAGTCGTTCCCAGTCCTTTCCCAATCCGTCCCAGTCCATTCCCAGTCTCGCCTTGTGCCATCCCAGGGCCATCCCACTCATACTCAGCCCATTTCCAGTCCATTCCCAATCCCTCCCAGTTCATTCCCAGTGCCTCCCAGTCCCTCCAAGAGTATTCCCAGTCCATCAAGTCCATGGCAGTCCCTCCCAGTCCATCCGAGTCCCTCCCGGTGCCCCCCCTCGCGTCCAATTCTGCGACGCGTGAAGCTGCCGCTTTTCAGCCAATCAGATCTCGTCTCTGCCACGACTCCCCTGTTGCCAGGCAGACCCGCAGCGCCGAGGGCCCCGCGCTGGACTCGGCCTCCCAGTGCAGCGCACTTCATTCCCAGTTCCTCCCAGTGCCACCCAGATCCCTCCCAGTGCCATCCCAGTCCCTCCCAGACCACCTCCAGTTCCTCCCCAGTCCCTCCCAGTACATTTCCAGTCTTTTCCCATTTCATTCGCAGTTCATTCTCAGACCTCCACCCTCTCTCCCAGTGCAACCCCATCCCCTCCCACATCTCCCAGTGGCACTCAACTCCATCCCAGTCAATCCTAGTCTCTCCCAGTCCATTCCCAGTCCATTCCCAGTCCCTCCCCGTCCTTGCCAGTCCATTCCAAATAAATCCCAGTCCATCCACAGTGCACCCCAGTAGATTCGCACTCCCTCTCAGTCAATCACAAGTCACCTCCCAGTCCATTCCTGTCCCAGCCCGGTCCATCCCAGTCCCTCCCAGCCCCTCCCAGTCTATTCCCAGTCCCTCCCCAGCCCAGCCCAGCCCTCCCCTCTCTCTCCCAGTGCCACCCAGCTGATCCCAGTGTGTCCCCGCTCTCTCTCTCTCTCTCTCTGTCTCTGCCAGTGCCCCCCAGCGTGTCCATCTCGCTGGTGCCCGCCTCGAGCTCCCAGCCCGGCCCCGGCCGCCTGCTCTGCTCCGTGATGGATTTCTACCCTGCTGCCATCCAGGTGAGGTGGTTCCAGGGCCAGCAGGAGCTGTCGGAGCACGTGGTGGCCACCGACGTGGTGGCCAACGGGGACTGGAGCTACCAGCTGCTGGTGCTGCTGGAAACGCCGCCCCGGCGCGGGCTGAGCTACAGCTGCCAGGTGGAGCACGTCAGCCTGGAGCAGCCGCTGAGGCGGCACTGGGGTACGGGGGAGCCCCTGGGGGCGCTGGCAGAGGCGCTGGGCTGTGCTGGGAGGCACTGGGAGGGAGGTGGAGAGAGGCGGGCTGGGAGTGGGAGAGGGGCTGGGGGCTGGGCAAGGGCTGGGCAGGGGTTTGGGGGATGCTGGGGAGGGTGGGGTGGGGTTGGGGGGTGCTGGTGGGTACTGGGAGGGAGTTTGGGGGCGCTGGGTGTGACTGGGAGGGAGTTTGGGGGCGCTGGGTGTGACTGGGAGGGAGTTTGGGGGACCCGGGTGTGACTGGGAGGGAGTTTGGGGCTCCTGGGGCGCTGGGGCGCAACTGGGAGGGGGCTGTGGGATGCTGAGAGGGGCGGGAGGGGCTTTGGTGGCTCCTGTTGAGGCCCAAAAGGGATCGGGGGGAGGTTTCAGGGGGTCCTGGCTGAGCCGGGGGCCACAGGGAGGGCGCTGGGAGGGGCTGGGGGTGTCGGCGAGAGGTTTTGGGGGCGCTGAGCCCTGCGGACCCCCCAGAGATGGCGCCGGACGCCGGCCGCAGCAAGATGCTGACGGGCATCGGGGGCTTGGTCTTGGGCTCGGTCTTCGTGGCGCTGGGGCTCGGCTTCTACGTGCGCAAGAAGGTGAGGGCGGGTGCCGGGGGCGGCGTGGCCGTCGTGGCGGAGCCCCGTGCGCGCTCCCGCCGGGCCCCCAGCCCGGTGTCACCCCCTTTTCTGTGCCCACAGAGCTCCTGAGGCGGCGGCGGCCGCAGCCCCTCCCCGTGGGCTCGGGCCCGGCCGGGACCCCCCGCTCCGTCCCCGCTGCGCTGATTCTGGGGGGGTCCCGTGTCCCCCCCAGCGCCGCTGGCGCTCTGCCCCCGCCCAGTGCCCGCTGCCAGCGCTCCCAATAAAGCTTCCCAGCTGGGCCCGGGGCCGTTTGTTGGGGGGCGCTGGGGAGGGGTCTGGGGGGACGGGGGGCGATGGGACGGATTTGGGCAGAGGGAGGGGGAGAAAGGGTGGGGGCTGGGCCCGGGGGGAGCGTGGGGAGGAGGAGGAGGAGGAGGAGGAGGAGGAGGAGGAGGAAGAGCTGGGATTATATAGGAGGAGGGAAGAGGAGGAACCCCAAAGCAAAAGACGGACAGATGAAGTCGAGCGGGCAGAGGAGGACGACTCGAATAGGATTGAATCTAAATAATATTTTCCATATTTTATAGAAGTAATAAATAAAAAAGTTGGTATTATAGTAAATATTACTTTGATAGGATTTAGGTTTACCCAACTTTAATGTAACTTAATTAGTAGTAAGTAATTTCCTTTACACCATTGTTTATAAAACTGTGTTTCTAAAGCGGAGCGGGACAAAGGGATCCGAACAAGAAATTCCAGCGATTCCCAGAACCGGGACCCCCCCAAAACCCCACCTTGACCCCCAGAATCAGGGGCAGGGTCAGGGCCAGCAGCGGCAGCAGCCGGGGGAGGCTCCGCGCTCCGTCCGTGGCGCTCCGGGCACACCGGGCAGGGTCGGTGCTGCTGCCAGGAACGCGGATCCGAACTGGGGGCACTGGGAACGGGGGAGCAGCACCCCAAAAAGCGCTCAGCCAATGGGAGAGCGGAGTTTAATGAGGCCGGGTAGAGGGTGTTGGCGGGTAGAAGATTAAAAAATTGAGCTCGCTGAGAAATACTGGCCAATCAGAAAAAAGATCGTAAAGGAGTCATCAGTTGCTGGGCAGAGGGTCTGAAAATCGGGCTCCAAACTCACCGGCCAATTAGAGAGCGCAAAAATCACTTCGGCCAATTAAAGAGAGGCAAGAAAAAACCCCCAACCAATGAAAGCGCTGCCAAAAACCACGCCCGACCAATCAGGGAGCGCGTCCCTCATGACCCCGCGCCGCTCCGGGCTGGTTCTCGCAGTGGAGCGCGGTTGGTTCGGGGCGGCGGTCGCTGGCCATGGGGCTCGGGGCGGCAGCCGGGGCCCTGCTGGTGGCACTGGGGGTGCTGGGAGCCCCCCCGGGTGCGGGCGCGGAGCTGTCGGGTGAGCGGGGGGCGGGAGGCGCTGGGCCAGGGCGGGAGAAGGGGGAAAAGGGGGCGAAGGGGGGAGCCCGGAATGGAGGGGGAGGAGGAGGGGTCCCCCCAAAGGGAGAGCGGGAGGGGCTGAGGGGTGGGGGGAGGGGAGGGAGGGGTTGGAGAGGGTGGGGAAGGGGGAAAAGGGGAGGGGGGACCCCAAAACTGAGCGGGAGGGGGCTGGGGATTGGGGGATTGGTGGGAAAATGGGGAAATGGGAGCCCAAAAGTGATTTGGGGAGCGGGCAGAGGTGGGAGGGGAGAGGATGAGGTAGGGGAAATGGGGGAAGGGCGGCAAAGAGGAAGCGGCAGCGCGGGCAGGAGGGTCCCATGGCGGCCGTGGGGCACAGGGGGTGCGGAGTGGGGATCCGGGGTGGGCCCGGAGCTCTGGGGGTGCTGCTGGGAGTGCTGGGAGGGCACCCGCTGAACTCTGTGTGCTGCACTCATAGGGGTGCTCCAGTTCATGGGAAGCCGCGAGTGTCACTTCATTAACGGCACGGAGAAGATTATGTTCGTGGACAGGTACATCTACAACCGGGTGCAGTTTGCGATGTTCGACAGCGACGTGGGGCACTTCGTGGGGTTCACCCCCTTTGGGGAGAAACAGGCCCAGTACTGGAACAGCGACCCGGGTAGTCTGGATCACGCACGGACTGCGGTGGACTGGTACTGCCGGCCCAACTACGAGGCGTCCCGCCCGTTCATCACGGAGCGCCGAGGTGAGCGCGGGGCAGAGCGTGTCCCCTCGGGCCCTGGCCTGCCAGTGACCATCCCAGTCAATCCCAGTCCCTACCAGTCCCTTCCAGTCCATTCCCTGTCCAGTCTCAATTCATCCTAGTCTATACCTCTCTCTCCCAGTCTCTCCCAATCCCTCCAGTCCATTCTGAGTCCCTTCCAGTCCATTCCCACTTTGTCCCATTCCATCCCAGTCCCACCCAGTCTGTTCCCAGTCCATTCCCAGTCCCCTCCAAGTCCATTCCCAGTCCCATCCAAGATCATCCCAGTCCATTCCCTGGCCATTCCCATTCCATCACAGTCTATCTCGTTCTTTCCCAGTCCCTCTCAGTCCATGCCAATCCTCCAGTCCATTCCCAGTTCATCCCAGTCCCTCCGAGTCCTTCCCATTTCATTCCTAGTCCATCCAAGTCCATTCCCATTTCACTCTCTGACTTCCACACTCTCTCCCAGTGCCGAGTTCCCCTCCCATCTTTCTCAGTGCAACTCCAGTCCATTCCCAGTGCCTCCCACTCCGTCGCAGTCCCACCCAGCCCCTCCAACTCAATTCCCAGTCTATTCCCAGTCCATTCCCAGTTCACTCTCAGATCTCCACACACTCTCTCAGTAACCCCCATCCCCTCCCACCTCTCTCAGTGCTAACCCAGTTCCTCCCAGTCTATTCCCAGTCCATCCCAGTCGCTCCTACTCCTTTCCCAGTCCATCCCCGTCCATTCCCAGTCCAACCCTCTGCCATCCCACTCATATTCAGCCCATTCCCAGCCCATTCCCATCCCTCCCAGTTAAATCCCAGTGCCTCCCAGTCCCTCCAAGTGTATTCCCAGTCCATCAAGTCCACCCCAGTCCATCCCAGTCCATTTCCAGTCAGCCCCAGTCCCTCCCAGTGCCCCCCTGCGCGTCCATTTCAGTGACGCGTGAAGCTGACGCTTCTCAGCCAATCAGAACTCGCCGGTTCACGACTCCCCTGTTGCCAGGCAGACCCGCAGCGCCGAGTGCCCCGCGCTGGACTCGGCCTCCCAGCGCCGCGCGCTTCATTCCCAGTTCCTCCCAGTGCCACCAAAATCCCTCCCAGTGCCATCCCAGTCCCTCCCAGACCATCTCAAATTGCTCCCCCCAGTCCCTCCCAGTCCATTTCCAGTCTGTTCCCAATTCATTCCCAGTTCACTCTCAGACCTCCACTCTCTCTCCGAGTTCCAGCCATTCCCTCCCATCTCTCCCAGTGTCAACCCAATAAATCCCAGTCCCTCCCAGTCCTCCCCAGTTCATTCACAGTCCATTCTCAGTCCCACCTAGACCCTCCAACTCAATTCCCAATCTATTCCCAGTTCATTCCCAGTTTATTTCCACACCTCCACCCTCTGTCCCAGTACACCCCATCCCCTCCCACTTCTCTCAGTATCACCCAAGTCTCTCCCAGTCTATTCCCAGTGCCTCCCAGTATATTGCCAGTCCATCCCAGTCCCTCCCAATGCTATTCCCAGTCCTTCCAACTCCCTCCAAGCTAATTCCCAGTTGATTTCCAGTTCATTCCCAGTTCATGGCCAGACCTGCACCCTCCCTGCAGTGCCCTCTATCCCCACTCACCTTTCCCAGAATTTCCCAATCCACACCAGTCCCTCGCGATCCACTTCCGGTTCATCCCAGTCCACCCCTGTCCATCCCCAATCAATCACAGTCCATCCCCAGTCCACCCCAGTGGATTCCCAGTCCCTCTCAGTCAATTTCAAGTCACCGCTCAGTCCATTCCTGGTCCACCCCAATCCATCCCAGTCCCTACCAGTCCATTCCCAGTTCCTCCCAGTGCTCCCAGTCCATTCGCAGTCCGTCCCAGTCCCTCCCAGTCCATCCCAGTCCCTCCCAGCCCTCCCCTGTCTCTCCCAGTGCCCCCCAGCTGATCCCAGTGTGTCCCCGCTCTCTCTCTCTCTCTCTGTCTCTGCCAGTGCCCCCCAGCGTGTCCATCTCGCTGGTGCCCGCCTCGAGCTCCCAGCCCGGCCCCGGCCGCCTGCTCTGCTCCGTGATGGATTTCTACCCTGCTGCCATCCAGGTGAGGTGGTTCCAGGGCCAGCAGGAGCTGTCGGAGCACGTGGTGGCCACGGACGTGGTGGTCAACGGGGACTGGAGCTACCAGCTGCTGGTGCTGCTGGAAACGCCGCCCCGGCGCGGGCTGAGCTACAGCTGCCAGGTGGAGCACGTCAGCCTGGAGCAGCCGCTGAGGCGGCACTGGGGTACGGGAGAGCCCCTGGGGGCGCTGGCAGAGGCGCTGGGCTGTGCTGGGAGGCACTGGGAGGGAGGTGGAGAGAGGCGGGCTCGGAGTGGGAGAGGGGCTGGGGGCTGGGCAAGGGCTGGGCGGGGATTTGGGGGATGGTGGGGAGGGTGGGATGGGGTTGGGGGGTGCTGGTGGGTACTGGGAGGGAGTTTGGGGGTACCGGGTGTGAATGGGAGGGAGTTTGGGGGTGCTGGGTGTGACTGGGAGGGAGTTTGGGGACGCTGGGTGTGACTGGGAGGGAGTTTGGGGGTCCTGGGGCGCTGGGGGGCAACTGGGAGGGGGCTGTGGGATGCCGAGAGGGACGGGAGGGGCTTTGGTGGCTCCTGTCGAGGCCCAAAAGGGATCGGGGGGAGGTTTCAGGGGGTCCTGGACGGGCCGAGGGCCACAGGGAGGGCGCTGGGAGGGGCTGGGGGTGTCGGCGAGAGGTTTTGGGGGCGCTGAGCCCTGCGGACCCCCCAGAGATGGCGCCGGACGCCGGCCGCAGCAAGATGCTGACGGGCATCGGGGGCTTGGTCTTGGGCTCGGTCTTCGTGGCGCTGGGGCTCGGCTTCTACGTGCGCAAGAAGGTGAGGGCGGGTGCCGGGGGCGGCGTGGCCGCCGTGGCGGAGCCCCGTGCGCGCTCCCGCCGGGGCCCCCGGCCCGGTGTCACCCCCTTTTCTGTGCCCACAGAGCTCCTGAGGCGGCGGCGGCCGCAGCCCCTCCCCGTGGGCTCGGGCCCGGCCGGGACCCCCCGCTCCGTCCCCGCTGCGCTGATTCTGGGGGGGTCCCGTGTCCCCCCCAGCGCCGCTGGCGCTCTGCCCCCGCCCAGTGCCCGCTGCCAGCGCTCCCAATAAAGCTTCCCAGCTGGGCCCGGGACCGTTTGTTGGGGGGCGCTTGGGAGGGGTCTGGAGGGGCGGGGGGCGATGGGACGGATTTGGGCAAAGGGAGGGGGAGAAAGGGTGGGGGCTGGGCCCGGGGGGAGCGGGAGGAGGAGGAGGAGGAGGAGGAGGAGAAGGAGAAGGAGAAGGAGAAGGAGAAGGAGAAGGAGAAGGAGAAGGAGAAGGAGAAGGAGAAGGGGAAGGATTTGGTGGGAGTAGAAGTGTGGAGGGAGGAGGAGGAACCCAAACAAGGGGGAGGAGAGAGGAAGAGGACCGGCCCAAAGAGCACGAACCTAAAGGGATTAATTTTAATCAATACGTTTGATAATTTTAGTGGTATTAAATCAATAAATTAGTGCTATAATAATGTTACAATATTATAATGTAGGTTTACATAATTTCATTACTATTGAAATTCTAGTTAATAATTTCCTTGACTACAGGGTTAATATAATTGTGTTTCCAAACCGGAGCGGTACAAAGGGATACGAACAGAAAATTCCAGCGCACCCCAAATGCGGGACCCCTCCAAAATCCCCTCCCTGGACCCCAAAAATCGGGGGCAGGGTCAGGGCCAGCAGCGGCAGCAGCCGGGGGAGGCTCCGCGCTCCGTCCGTGGCGCTCCGGGCACACCGGACAGGGTCGGTGCTGCTCCCAGGAACGCGGATCCGAACTGGGGGCACTGGGAACGGGGGAGCAGCACCCCAAAAACCCCTCAGCCAATGGGAGAGCGGAGTTTAATGAGGCCGGGTAGAGGGTTTTGGCGGGTAGAGGGTTAATAAATTGAGCTCCCTAAGAAATTCTGGCGAATCAGAAAAAAGAGCAGAACTTGGTCACTAGTTGCTAGGTAGAGGGTCTGGAAATCGGGCTTCAAACTCACCGGCCAATGAGAGAGCGCAAAAATCACTTCGGCCAATTAAAGAGAGGTCAAAAAAAACCCCAACCAATGAAAGCACTGACAAAAACCATGCCCGACCAATCAGGGAGCGCGTCCTTCATGACCCCGCGCCGCTCCGGGCTGGTTCTCGCAGTTGAGCGCGGTTGGTTCGGGGCGGCGGTCGCTGGCCATGGGGCTCGGGGCGGCAGCCGGGGCCCTGCTGGTGGCACTGGGGGTGCTGGGAGCCCCCCCGGGTGCGGGCGCGGAGCTGTCGGGTGAGCGGGGGGCGGGAGGCGCTGGGCCAGGGGAGGGAGAAGGGGGAAAAGGGGAGGGGAGACCCCAAAACTGAGCGGGAGGGGGTGGGGATTGGGGGATTGGTGGGAAAATGGGGAAATGGGAGCCCAAAAGTGATTTGGGGAGCGGGCGGAGGTGGGAGGGGAGAGGATGAGGAAGGGGAAACGGGGGAAGGGCGGCAAAGAGGAAGCGGCAGCGCGGGCAGGAGGGTCCCATGGCGGCCGTGGGGCACAGGGAGTGCGGAGTGGGGATCCGGGGTGGGCCCGGAGCTCTGGGGGTGCTGCTGGGGGTGCTGGGGGGGCACCGCTGAGCTGTGTGCTGCACTCACAGGGGTGCTCCAGGAGTTGGTAAAGCAGGAGTGTCACTTCTTTAACGGCACGGAGAAGGTGAGGTACGTGGTGAGGGCCATCTACAACCGGCTGCAGGACTTGATGTTCGACAGCGACGTGGGGCACTACGTGGGGTTCACCTCCTTGGGGGAGAGAATCGCCCAGCGCTGGAACAGCGACCCGGCCATACTGGAGAACGCACGGGCTCAGGTGGACAGGTGCCGGTACAACTACGAGGCGTCCCGCCCGTTCAGCGTGGAGCGCCGAGGTGAGCGCCGGGCAGAGCGTGTCCCCTCGGGCCCTGCCCTGCCAGTGACCATCCCAGTCAATCCCAGTCCCTACCAGTCCTTCCAGTATATTCCCAGACCCTCCCACACCTTTTCACGTCCCGTCCAAATCCATTCCAGTCCATCCCCAGTCCATCCCACTGTCTTCCAATTCCTCCCAATCCCTCCAGTCCATCCCTAGTTCCTCCGTCCATTCCCAGTTCATTCCCAGTTCTTTCTCTGACTTCCACACTGTCTCGCTTTGCTGTGTACGCCTCCCATCTTTCTCGGTGCCACTCCAGTCCTTCCCAGTTCCTCCCAGTCCATCCCAGTCCCTGCCACCCCCTACAACTCAATTCCCAGTGTATTCCGAGTTCATTCCCAGCTCAATCTCAGATCTCCTCCCACTCTCACAGTACCCCCCATGCCCTCCCACCTGTCTCATTGCCCCCCCAGTTCCTCCCAGTCCATTCCCAGTCCATCCCAGTCGCTCCTAGTCCTTTCCCAGTCCATCCCAGTTCATTCCCAGTCCCACCTTTTACCATCCCAGTGCCATCCCACCCACATTAAGCCCATTCCCAGTCCATTCCCCATCCCTCCCAGTTCATTCCCAGTGCCTCCCAGTAACTCCAAGTGTATTCCCAGTTCATCAAATCCAGCACAGTCCCTCCCAGCCCATCCCAGTCCATTTCCAGTTAGCCCCAGTCTCTCCCAGTGCCCCCCCGCGCGTCCATTTCAGCGACGTGTGAAACCGACGCTTCTCAGCCAATCAGAATTCGCCGCGTAATGACTCACCTGTTGCTAGGGAGATCCGCAGCGCCGACTGCCCCGCGCTGGACTCGGCCTCCCAGCGCCGCGCGCTTCATTCCCAATTCCTCCCAGGGCCGGCAAAATCCCTCCCAGTGCCATCCCAGTCCCTCCCAGACCATCTCCAATTCCTCCCCAGTCCCTCCCAGTCCATTTCCAGTCTGTTCCCAGTCCATTCCCAGTTCACTCTCAGACCTCCACCCTTTCTCCCACTTCCGCCATTTCTCCTATCTCTCTTAGTGTCACCCCAGTTCCTCCCAGTCTATTCCCAGTCCCTCCCAGTCCGTCCCAGTCCACTCCCAGCCCACCCAGCCCTCCCCTCTCTCTCCCAGTGCCCCCCAGCTGATCCCAGTGTGTCCCCGCTCTCTCTCTCTCTCTCTCTGTCTCTGCCAGTGCCCCCCAGCGTGTCCATCTCGCTGGTGCCGGCCTCGAGCTCCCAGCCCGGCCCCGGCCGCCTGCTCTGCTCCGTGATGGATTTCTACCCTGCTGCCATCCAGGTGAGGTGGTTCCAGGGCCAGCAGGAGCTGTCGGAGCACGTGGTGGCCACGGACGTGGTGGCCAACGGGGACTGGAGCTACCAGCTGCTGGTGCTGCTGGAAACGCCGCCCCGGCGCGGGCTGAGCTACAGCTGCCAGGTGGAGCACGTCAGCCTGGAGCAGCCGCTGAGGCGGCACTGGGGTACGGGGGAGCCCCTGGGGGCGCTGGCAGAGGCGCTGGGCTGTGCTGGGAGGCACTGGGAGGGAGGTGGAGAGAGGCGGGCTGGGAGTGGGAGAGGGGCTGGGGGCTGGGCAAGGGCTGGGCAGGGGTTTGGGGGGTGCTGGGGAGGGTGGGATGGGGTTGGGAGTTGCTGGTGGGCACTGGGAGGGAGTTTGGGGGCGCTGGTTGTGACTGGGAGGGAGTTTGGGGGCGCTGGGTGTGACTGGGAGGGAGTTTGGGTGTGCTGGGTGTGACTGGGAGGGAGTTTGGGGGCGCTGGGTGTGACTGGGTGGGAGTTTGGGGGCGCTGGGTGTGACTGGGAGGGAGTTTGGGGCTCCTGGGGCGCTGGGGGCAACTGGAGGGGGCTGTGGGATGCTGAGAGGGACGGGAGGGGCTTTGGTGGCTCCTGTTGAGGCCCAAAAGGGATCGGGGGGAGGTTTCAGGGGGTCCCGGCCGGGCCGGGAGCCACAGGGAGGGCGCTGGGAGGGGCCGGGGGTGTCGGCGAGAGGTTTTGGGGGCGCTGAGCCCTGCGGACCCCGCAGAGATGGCGCCGGACGCCGGCCGCAGCAAGATGCTGACGGGCATCGGGGGCTTGGTCTTGGGCTCGGTCTTCGTGGCGCTGGGGCTCGGCTTCTACGTGCGCAAGAAGGTGAGGGCGGGTGCCGGGGGCGGCGTGGCCGCCGTGGCGGAGCCCCGTGCGCGCTCCCGCCGGGGCCCCCAGCCCGGTGTCACCCCCTTTTCTGTGCCCACAGAGCTCCTGAGGCGGCGGCGGCCGCAGCCCCTCCCCGCGGGCTCGGGCCCGGCCGGGACCCCCCGCTCCGTCCCCGCTGCGCTGATTCCGGGGGGGTCCCGTGTCCCCCCCAGCGCCGCTGGCGCTCTGCCCCCGCCCAGTGCCCGCTGCCAGCGCTCCCAATAAAGCTTCCCAGCTGGGCCCGGGGCCGTTTGTTGGGGGGCGCTGGGGAGGGGTCTGGGGGGGCGGGGGGCGATGGGACGGATTTGGGCAAAGGGAGGGGGAGAAAGGGTGGGGGCTGGGCCCGGGGGGAGCGGGAGGAGGAGGAGGAAGAGGAGGAGAAGGAGGTGGAGGAGCCGGAGAAGGATTTGGTGGGAGTAGAAATGTGGAGGGAGGAGGAGGAACCCAAAGAAGAGGAAGGAGAGCACAAGAGGACCGGCCGAAAGAGGATGACCCGAACGGGATTAATTTTAATCAATACATTTAATATTTTAGTAGTATTAAATATATAAATTAGTGCTATAATAATGTTACAATATTATAATGTAGGTTTACATAATTTCATTACAATTTAAATAGTAGTAAATAATTTCCACACTTAATATAAATGTGTTTCCAAAGTGGAGCGGTACAAAGGGGTACGAACAGAAAATTCCAGCGAACCCCAAATCCAGTACCCCCCCCAAAAGCCCCTCCCTTTGGACCCCCAAAATCGGGGGCAGGGTCAGGGCCAGCAGCGGCAGCAGCCGGGGGAGGCTCCGCGCTCCGTCCGTGGCGCTCCGGGCACACCGGGCAGGGTCGGTGCTGCTCCCAGGAACGCGGATCCGAACTGGGGGCACTGGGAACGAGGGAGCAGCAGCCCAAAATGCGCTCAGCCAATGGGAGAGCGGAGTTTAATGAGGCCGGGTAGAGGGTGTTGGCGGGTAGAGGATTAATAGTTTGAGCTCCTGAAGAAATTCTGGCCAATCAGAAAAAGGAGCGGAAATTGAGTCACCAGTTGCTGGGTAGAGGGTCTGAAAATCGGGCTCCAAACGAACCGGCCAATTAGAGAGCGCAAAAATCACTTCGGCCAATTAAAGAGAGGCCAAAAAAACTCCAAACCAATAAAAGCGCTGCCAAAAACCACGCCCGACCAATCAGGGAGCGCGTCCCTCATGACCCCGCGCCGCTCCGGGCTGGTTCCCGCAGTTGAGCGCGGTTGGTTTGGGTCGGCGGTCGCTGGCCATGGGGCTCGGGGCGGCAGCCGGGGCCCTGCTGGTGGCACTGGGGGTGCTGGGAGCCCCCCCGGGTGCGGGCGCGGAGCTGTCGGGTGAGCGGGGGGCGGGAGGCGCTGGGCCAGGGGAGGGAGAAGGGGGAAAAGGGGAGGGGAGACCCCAAAACTGAGCGGGAGGGGCTGGGGATTGGGGGATTGGTGGGAAAATGGGGAAATGGGAGCCCAAAAGTGATTTGGGGAGCGGGCGGAGGTGGGAGGGGAGAGGATGTGGAAGGGGAAATGGGGGAAGGGCGGCAAAGAGGAAGCGGCAGCGCGGGCAGGAGGGTCCCATGGCGGCCGTGGGGCACAGGGGGTGCGGAGTGGGGATCCGGGGTGGGCCCGGAGCTCTGGGGGTGCTGTTGGGGGGTGCTGGGGGGCACCGCTGAGCTGTGTCCTGCACTCACAGGGGTGTTCCAGAAGGTGCAAAAGTCCGAGTGTCACTTCATTAACGGCACGGAGAAGGTGAGGTTCGTGGAGCGGCACATCTACAACCGGGAGCAGGACGCGATGTTCGACAGCGACGTGGGGCACTACGTGGGGTTCACCCCCTATGGGGAGAGAAATGCCAAGTACTGGAACAGTGACCTGGCTAAACTGGAGTACAAACGGGCTCAGGTGTACAGGTACTGTCGGCACAACTACCCGATTGTTGCGCCGTTCAGCGTGGAGCGCCGAGGTGAGCGCGGGGCAGAGCGTGTCCCCTCGGGCCCTGCCCTGCCAGTGACCATCCCAGTCAACCCAGTCCCTACCAGCCCATTCCAGTATATTCCCAGACTTTCCCATCCCATTCCCATTCCATCCCCGTCTCTCCTACTCCCTCCAGTCCCTCTCAGTCCATCCCAGTCCCTCCAGTCCATCCCCAGTTCCTCCCGCTCCATTCCCAGTTTGTTCCAATCCATACTCATTCCATCCCAAGTCGCTCCGAGTCACTCCCAGCCCATTCCCAGTTCCTCCCATTCCATCCAAGTCCATTCCCAGTTCATCCTCCGAGTTCCACCCTCTCTCCCAGTCCCGAGTACCCCGCCTATCTTTCTCAGTGCCACTCAGGTCCTTACCAGTGCCCCCAGTCCCACCCATCCCCTCCAACTCAATTCCCAGTCTATTTCCAGTTCATTCCCAGTTCAATCCCACACCGCCACCCACTCTCTCAGTACCCCCCATCCCCTCCCACCACTCTCAGTGCCACCTCAGTTCTTCCCACTCGATTCCCTCTCGCTCCCAGCCGCTCCTAGTCTTTTCCCAGTTCCTCCCAGTCACTCCCAGTCCCACCTTGGACCATCTTAGTGCCATCCCACTCATACTCAGCCCATTCCCAGTCAATTTCCCATCCCGCCCAGTTCATTCCCAGAGCCTCCCATTCCCTCCAAGTGTATTCCAAGTCCATCCCAGTCCATCCCAGTCCGTTTCCAGTCCATCCCAGTCCATTTCCAGTCAGCCCCAGTCCCTCCCAGTTCCCGCCCGCGCGTCCATTTCAGCGACGCGTGAAGCTGACGCTTCTCAGCCAATCAGATCGCGTCTGTCTGATGACTCTCCTGTTGCCAGGCAGACCCGCAGCGCCGAGTGCCCCGCGCTGGACTCGGCCTCCCAGCGCCGCGCGCTTCATTCCCAGTTCCTCCCAGTGCCATCCCAGTCTCTCCAAAACCATCTCAAATGCCTCCACAGTCCCTCCCAGTCCATTTCCAGTCTGTTCCCAGTTCATTCCCAGTTCACTCTCAGACCCCCACCCTCTCTCCCACTTCCCCTATTTCTCCCATCTCTCTTAGTGTCACCCCAGTTCCTCCCAATCCATTCCCTGTTCCACCCAGTGTCTCCTCAGCCCCTTCTACTCTATTCCCAATCCATTCCCAGTCCCTCCCAGTCCAATCCCAATCTCTCCCAGTCCATCCCAGTCCAACCCAGTCCCTCCCAGTCCATTCCCAGTCCCTCCCCAGCCCAGCCCAGCCCTCCCCTGTCTCTCCCAGTGCCCCCCAGCTGATCCCAGTGTGTCCCCGCTCTCTCTCTCTCTCTCTCTGTCTCTGCCAGTGCCCCCCAGCGTGTCCATCTCGCTGGTGCCCGCCTCGAGCTCCCAGCCCGGCCCCGGCCGCCTGCTGTGCTCCGTGATGGATTTCTACCCTGCTGCCATCCAGGTGAGGTGGTTCCAGGGCCAGCAGGAGCTGTCGGAGCACGTGGTGGCCACGGACGTGGTGGCCAACGGGGACTGGAGCTACCAGCTGCTGGTGCTGCTGGAAACGCCGCCCCGGCGCGGGCTGAGCTACAGCTGCCAGGTGGAGCACGTCAGCCTGGAGCAGCCGCTGAGGCGGCACTGGGGTACGGGGGAGCCCCTGGGGGCGCTGGCAGAGGCGCTGGGCTGTGCTGGGAGGCACTGGGAGGGAGGTGGAGAGAGGCGGGCTGGGAGTGGGAGAGGGGCTGGGGGCCGGGCAAGGGCTGGGCAGGGGTTTGGGGGATGCTGGGGAGGGTGGGATGGGGTTCGGAGGGTGCTGGTGGGTACTGGGAGGGAGTTTGGGGGCGCTGGGTGTGACTGGGAGGGAGTTTCGGGGCGCTGGGTGTGACTGGGAGGGAGTTTGGGGGTGCTGGGTGTGACTGGGAGGGAGTTTGGGGGTCCTGGGGCGCTGGGGGGCAACTGGGAGGGGTCTGTGGGTTGCTGAGAGGGACGGGAGGGGCTTTGGTGGCTCCTGTTGAGGCCCAAAAGGGATCGGGGGGAGGTTTCAGGGGGTCCTGGCCGGGCCGGGGGCCACAGGGAGGGCGCTGTGAGGGGCTGGGGGTGTCGGCGAGAGGTTTTGGGGGCGCTGAGCCCTGCGGACCCCGCAGAGATGGCGCCGGACGCCGGCCGCAGCAAGATGCTGACGGGCATCGGGGGCTTGGTCTTGGGCTCGGTCTTCGTGGCGCTGGGGCTCGGCTTCTACGTGCGCAAGAAGGTGAGGGCGGGTGCCGGGGGCGGCATGGCCGCCGTGGCGGAGCCCCGTGCGCGCTCCCGCCGGGGCCCCCGGCCCGGTGTCACCCCCTTTTCTGTGCCCACAGAGCTCCTGAGGCGGCGGCGGCCGCAGCCCCTCCCCGTGGGCTCGGGCCCGGCCGGGACCCCCCGCTCCGTCCCCGCTGCGCTGATTCTGGGGGGGTCCCGTGTCCCCCCCAGCGCCGCTGGCGCTCTGCCCCCGCCCAGTGCCCGCTGCCAGCGCTCCCAATAAAGCTTCCCAGCTGGGCCCGGGGCCGTTTGTTGGGGGGCGCTGGGGAGGGGTCTGGGGGGGCGGGGGGCGATGGGACGGATTTGGGCAAAGGGAGGGGGAGAAAGGGTGGGGGCTGGGCCCGGGGGGAGCGGGAGGAGGAGGAGGAAGAGGAGGAGAAGGAGGTGGAGGAGCCGGAGAAGGATTTGGTGGGAGTAGAAATGTGGAGGGAGGAGGAGGAGCCCAAAGAAGAGGAAGGAGAGCGGAAGAGGACCGGCCGAAAAAGGATGACCGGAACGGGACTAATTCTAATCAATACATTTAATATTTTTAGTAGCATTAAATATATAAATTAGTGCTATAATAATGTTACAATATTATAATGTAGGTTTACATAATTTCATTACAATTTAAATAGTAGTAAATAATTTCCACAGTTAGTATAACTGTGTTTCCAAATAGGAGCGGTACAAAGGGATACGAACAGAAAATTCCAGCGAACCGCAAATGCGGGACCCCCCCAAAATCCCCTCCCTGGACTCCAAAAATCGGGGGCAGGGCCAGCAGCGGCAGCAACAGCAACCGGGGGAGGCTCCGCGCTCCGTCCGTGGCACTCCGGGCACACCGGGCAGGGTCGGTGCTGCTCCCAGGAACGCGGATCCGAACTGGGGGCACGGGGAACGGGGGAGCAGCACCCCAAAAAGCGCTCAGCCAATGGGAGAGCGGAGTTGAATGAGGCCGGGTAGAGGGTGTTGGCGGGTAGAGGGTTAATAAATTGAGCTCGCTAAGAAATTCTGGCGAATCAGAAAAAAGATAGAAAAAGAGTCATCAGTTGCTGGGTAGAGGGTCTGAAAATCGGGCTCCAAACGAACCGGCTAATTAGAGAGCGCAAAAATCACTTCGGCCAATTAAAAAGAGGCCAGAAAAAACCCCAACCAATGAAAGCGCGGCCAAAAACTACGCCCGACCAATCAGGGAGCGCGTCCCTCATGACCCCGCGCCGCTCCGGGCTGGTTCTCGCAGTGGAGCGCGGTTGGTTCGGGGCGGCGGTCGGTGGCCATGGGGCTCGGGGCGGCAGCCGGGGCCCTGCTGGTGGCACTGGGGGTGCTGGGAGCCCCCCCGGGTGCGGGCGCGGAGCTGTCGGGTGAGCGGGGGGCGGGAGGCGCTGGGCCAGGGGGGGAGAAGGGGGAAAAGGGGGCGAAGGGGGAGGCCGGAATGGAGGGGGAGGAGGAGGGGACCCCCCAAAGGGAGAGCGGGAGGGGCTGAGGGGTGGGAGGAGGGGAGGGAGGGGTGGGAGAGGGTGGGGAAGGGGGAAAATGGGGCGGGGGGACCCCAAAAGTGAGCGGGAGGGGGGCTGGGGATTGGGGGATTGGTGGGAAAATGGGGAAATGGGAGCCCAAAAGTGATTTGGGGAGCGGCCGGAGGTGGGAGGGGAGAGGATGAGGAAGGGGAAATGGGGGAAGCGCGGCAAAGAGGAAGCGGCAGCGCGGGCAGGAGGGTCCCATGGCGGCCGTGGGGCACAGGGGGTGCGGAGTGGGGATCCGGGGTGGGCCCGGAGCTCTGGGGGTGCTGCTGGGGGTGCTGGGGGGGCACCGCTGAGCTGTGTGCTGCGCTCACAGGGGTGTATCAGTACTTTGCAAAGTTCGAGTGTCACTTCATTAACGGCACGGACAAGGTGAGGTACGTGCTGAGGGCCGTCTACAACCGGGAGCTTTTCGTGATGTTCGACAGCGAAGTGGGGCACTTCGTGGGGTTCACCCCCGATGGGGAGAAACAGGCCCAGTACTCGAACAGTGATCCGGCGTTAATGGAGCGCATGCGGACTGCGGTGGACTGGCTCTGCCGGCACAACTACGCGATTGTTGCCCCTTTCAGCGTGGAGCGCCGAGGTGAGCGCGGGGCAGAGCGTGTCCCCTCGGGCCCTGCCCTGCCAGTGACCATCCCAGTCAATCCCAGTCCCTACCAGTCCCTTCCAGTATATTCCCAGACCCTCCCAGTCCATTCCCGTTCCATCCCAGTCTATCCAGCTCTCTCCCAGTCTCTCTCACTCCATCCCAATCCCTCAAGTCCATTCCCAGTTCGTCACCGTCTATTCCCATTCCCTCCCAAGTCCCTCCTGGTCAGTCTCAGTCCATCCCAGTCCCTCCCAGTTCTTCCCAGTCCATCCTAGTCCCACCCACCGCCTCCAATTCAATTCCCAGTCTATTCCCAGTTGATTCCCAGTTCACTCTCAGATCTCCTCCCATCTCGCTCAGTGCCATCCAAGTTCCTGACAGTCCATCCCAGTCGCTCCTAGTCGTTTCCCAGTCCATCCCAGTTCATTCCCCATCCCGCCCAGTTCATTCCCAGTGCCTGACAGTCCCTCCCAGTGCCCCCCCGCCACCCCATCATTTCAGCGACGAGGGAAGCAGACGCTTTTTAGCCAATCAGATCGCGTATCACTGATGACTCACCTGTTGCCAGGCAGATCCGCAGCGCCGAGTGCCCAGCGCTGGACTCGGCCTCCCAGCGCCGCGCGCTTCATTCCCAGTTCCTCCCAGTGCCACCAAAATCCCTCCCAGTGCCATCCCAGTCCCTCCCAGACCATCCCAAATACCTCCCCACTCCCTCCCAGTCCGTTTCCAGTCTCTTCCCAGTTCATTCCCAGTTCATTCTCAGACTTCCACCCTCTCTCCCAGTTCCACCCATTCCCTCCCATCTCCCTCAGTGCCACCCCAATAAGTCCCAGTCCCTCCCAGTCCACTCCAGTCCATTCCCAGTCCTTCCCATTCCAACCCACACCGTCCAAATCTATTCCCAGTCTATTCCCAGTTCATTCCCAGTTTATTTCCAGACCTCCACCCTCTGTCCCAGTACCCCCCATTCCCTCCCACTTCTCTCAGTACCACCCATGTCTATCCCAGTCTATTCCCAGTGCCTCCCAGGATATTGCCAATCCATCCCAGTCCCTCCCAATGCTATTCCCAGTCCTTCCAACTCCGTCCAAACTAATTCCTAGTTGATTTCCAGTTCATTCCCAGTTCATCGCCACACCCCCATGCCCACTCCCAGTGCCCCCATCTACATTCGCCTCTCCCAGACCTTCCAAATCCACACCAGTCCATCCCAATCCATTCCCAGTTCATCCCAGTCCACACCAGTCCATCCCCAATCCGTCCTACTCCATCCCCAGTCCCTTCCCAGTCCCTCCCAGTTCATTCTCAGTCCTTCCCAGTCCATTTCCAATCAGTCCCAGTTGCTCCCAGTCCATCCCCATTCCATTCCCACTCCCTCCCAGTCCCTCCCAGCACCGCCCAGTCCTTCCCAATCCATTCCCAGTTCATTCCCAGTCCCTCCCAGTCCATTCCCAGTCCCTCCCCAGCCCACCTCAATTCATTCCCAATCCATCCCAGTCCTGCCAAGTCTCATCCAGACCCTCCAAATCCATTCCCAGTCTATTCCCAATTCACTCCCAGACCTTCACCCTCTTTCCCAGTGCCCCCCAATCTCCTCTCACCTCTCTCAGTGCCACCCCTGCTCCTCCCAGTCCATTCCCAGTCCCTCCCAGCCCAGCCCTCCCCTCTCTCTCCCAGTGCCCCCCAGCTGATCCCAGTGTGTCCCCGCTCTCTCTCTCTCTCTCTCTCTCTGTCTGTCTCTGCCAGTGCCCCCCAGCGTGTCCATCTCGCTGGTGCCCCCCTCGAGGCCCCAGCCCGGCCCCGGCCGCCTGCTGTGCTCCGTGATGGATTTCTACCCTGCTGCCATCCAGGTGAGGTGGTTCCAGGGCCAGCAGGAGCTGTCAGAGCACGTGGTGGCCACGGACGTGGTGGCCAACGGGGACTGGAGCTACCAGCTGCTGGTGCTGCTGGAAACGCCGCCCCGGCGCGGGCTGAGCTACAGCTGCCAGGTGGAGCACGTCAGCCTGGAGCAGCCGCTGAGGCGGCACTGGGGTACGGGGGAGCCCCTGGGGGCGCTGGCAGAGGCGCTGGGCTGTGCTGGGAGGCACTGGGAGGGAGGTGGAGAGAGGCGGGCTGGGAGTGGGAGAGGGGCTGGGGGCTGGGCAAGGGCTGGGCAGGGGTTTGGGGGATGCTGGGGAGGGTGGGATGGGGTTGGAGGGTGCTGATGGGAACTGGGAGGGAGTTTGGGGGTCCCGGGTGTGACTGGGAGGGAGTTTGGAGGTGCTGGGTGTGACGGGGAGGGAGTTTGGGTGTGCTGGGTGTGACTGGGAGGGAGTTTGGGGATTCTGGGTGTGACTGGGAGGGAGTCTGGGGGTGCTGGGAGTGACTGGGAGGGAGTTTGGGGGTCCTGGGGCGCTGGGGGGCAACTGGGAGGGGGCTGTGGGATGCTGAGAGGGACGGGAGGGGCTTTGGTGGCTCCTGTCGAGGCCCAAAAGGGATCGGGGGGAGGTTTCAGGGGGTCCCGGCTGGGCCGGGGGCCACAGGGAGGGCGCAGGGAGGGGCTGGGGGTGTCGGCGAGAGGTTTTGGGGGCGCTGAGCCCTGCGGACCCCCCAGAGATGGCGCCGGACGCCGGCCGCAGCAAGATGCTGACGGGCATCGGGGGCTTGGTCTTGGGCTCGGTCTTCGTGGCGCTGGGGCTCGGCTTCTACGTGCGCAAGAAGGTGAGGGCGGGTGCCGGGGGCGGCGTGGCCGCCGTGGCGGAGCCCCGTGCGCGCTCCCGCCGGGCCCCCAGCCCGGTGTCACCCCCTTTTCTGTGCCCACAGAGCTCCTGAGGCGGCGGCGGCCGCAGCCCCTCCCCGCGGGCTCGGGCCCGGCCGGGACCCCCCGCTCCGTCCCCGCTGCGCTGATTCTGGGGGGGTCCCGTGTCCCCCCCAGCGCCGCTGGCGCTCTGCCCCCGCCCAGTGCCCGCTGCCAGCGCTCCCAATAAAGCTTCCCAGCTGGGCCCGGGGCCGTTTGTTGGGGGGCGCTGGGGAGGGGTCTGGAGGGGCGGGGGGCGATGGGACGGATTTGGGCAAAGGGAGGGGGAGAAAGGGTGGGGGCTGGGCCCGGGGGGAGCGGGAGGAGGAGGAGGAGGAGGAGCAGCAGCACCAGAACCCCGCGGTTTCCCCCCCCCCCAGATCTGCAGCCCCCCCGGCCCCGTCAGCATCGCCCCCTCCCCACATCCCTCAGTGAGCGCGGAGGGGAACTCAGCCCTTATTAAAAATCACTAATTAATATAAAATAACTAAGAAAAGTTTTATTTTCACAACACTTTATTTAATATATGAATATAATAGCAATAAAAATAGCAATAGCAATACTAATAGTAATAATAATAATAATATTAATAATAATAATAATATAGTTTAATAGTAGTGTTAATAAATTACCTAATTATTTAAGAATTTCAAATAAATTATTTTTAAAATTTTTATTAATTTTTAATAATGATTTTAACTTCATAACTAAATAATTTAATATTTTAAATACATTTCTTTTAAAATCCCTTAATAATAATAATTCGATTTTATTAAATATAAGAGTAATAAATATATTAATTTTTTATAACTAAAAAACTTTAATATATGAAAATATCTTTATAATTTACATTTATATAATCTTTAAATAATTTTAAAAGTACTTAATAATTCCCTTGCCCCCTCGTTAATACAATTGTGTTTCTGTCCCGCTCCCTCCTCACGGCCGCGTTCCCTGACGGTTCCTGGGGGATCTCAGAGTGCAAAACCCGACACGGCCCAGGGGGGTTTGCAGTGAGAATCCAAACAAATGCAAATTTATTGAAACAACCGCAGCAAAACGCGCTGGGGAGGATTTGGGGAAAAAAGGGGAAAATAAGGAGAAGAGGGAGGGAGAGAAAAGAAAATGTAGAACAGCGAAATCCTTCGGTGTGCAGACCATGGAGTTCACCAGGTCCCGTCCGGGGAGATTTTGGGCACCCCTGTCCCCTCAAAATCCCGGGGACAAGGGGGTTTAGGAACATCCAGAGCCCCAAAATCCTGGGAAAAGAGGAACTGGGAATTTTCAGTTCCTCAAATTTTGTGTACAGGGGGGTTTGGGCACTCCCAGATCCCCAAAATCCCCGGGACAAGGGGGTTTAGGAACATCCAGACTCACAAAATACTGGAAAAAGAGGAATTGGAAATATTCAGTTCCCCACATTTTGGGTGAGGGCGTTTTTGGCACTCCCAGCCCCACCAAATTTGAGTACAGCGGGGTTTGAGCACTCCCAGATCTCCAAAATCCCGGGGACAAGGAGGTTTAAGAACATCCAGAACCCCTAAATTTTGGAAAAAAATGGGGTTTAGGATCTTCCAGTTCCCCAAATTTTGTGTACAGGGGGGTTTGAGCACTCCCAGATCCCCAAAATCCCCAGGACAAGGGGGTTTAGGCGCATCCGGAGCACCGAAATTCCGGGAAAAGAGGATGTGAGAAACCCCAGTTCCCCAAATTTTGTGTACAGTGGGGTTTGGGCACTCCCAGCCCCCCCCCAAATTTTGTGTACAGGGGGGTTTGGGCACTCCCAGATCCCCAAAATCCCGGGGACAAGGGGGTTTAGGAACATCCAGAACCCAAAATCCCCTGGAAAAGCGGATTTGGGAACATTCAGTTCTTAAAATTATGTGTACAGGGGGGTTTAACTCACACCCAGACACCCCAAATTTTGGGTACAGGGGGGTCTAGCCACGCCAAAGCCCCGAAAATCCCCTGGACAAGGGGATTTAGGCACTTCCAGAGCCCCAAAATCATGGAAAAAGACGAATTCGACCACACCCAACTCCCCAAAACCGTGAAAAAATGGCGAAATACCCACGACCCCCTCCGCTAAAATCCCAAAAAATAACCCAAAAATATCACCCTAAAAACTCCCAAAAAATTGCAAAAAATTGGGATTGATCCCTTTGACGCCTTAATTCCCAAAAATACCCAAATTCCAGCGAACCCCAAATCCGTGAGACCCCTCCCAAAACCGCACATTCGACCTCCAGAATTGAGGGTCAGGGCCAGCGGCGGCAGCAGCCGGGGGAGGCTCCGCGCTCCGTCCGTGGCGCTCCGGGCACACCGGGCAGGGTCGGTGCTGCTCCCAGGAACGCGGATCCGAACTGGGGGCACTGGGAACGGGGGAGCAGCAGCCCAAAAAGCGCTCAGCCAATGGGAGAGCGGAGTTGAATGAGGCCGGGTAGAGGGAGTTGGCGGGTAGAGGGTTAATAAATTGAGCTCGCTAAGAAATTCTGGCGAATGAGAAAAAGGATCGGAATTGAGTCATCAGTTGCCGGGCAGAGGGTCTGGAAATCGGGCTCCAAACTCACCGGCCAATTAGAGAGCGCAAAAATCACTTCGGCCAATTAAAGAGAGGCCAAAAAAGCCCCCAACCAATGAAAGCGCGGCCAAAAACCACGCCCGACCAATCAGGGAGCGCGTCGCTCATGACCCCGCGCCGCTCCGGGCTGGTTCTCGCACTCCAGCGCGGTTGGTTCGGGGCGGCGGTCGCTGGCCATGGGGCTCGGGGCGGCAGCCGGGGCCCTGCTGGTGGCACTGGGGGTGCTGGGAGCCCCCCCGGGTGCGGGCGCGGAGCTGTCGGGTGAGCGGGGGGCGGGAGGCGCTGGGCCAGGGGGGGAGAAGGGGGAAAAGGGGGCGAAGGGGGGAGCCCGGAATGGAGGGGGAGGAGGAGGGGACCTCCCAAAGGGAGAGCGGGAGGGGCTGAGGGGTGGGGGGAGGGGAGGGAGGGGTGGGAGAGGGTGGGGTAGGGGGGAAAGGGGAGGGGGGACCCCAAAACTGAGCGGGAGGGGGCTGGGGATTCGGGGATTAGTGGGAAAATGGGGAAATGGGAGCCCAGAAGTGATTTGGGGAGCGGCCGGAGGTGGGAGGGGAGAGGATGAGGAAGGGAAAATGGGGGAAGGGCGGCAAAGAGGAAGCGGCAGCGCGGGCAGGAGGGTCCCATGGCGGCCGTGGGGCACAGGGGGTGCGGAGTGGGGATCCGGGGTGGGCCCGGAGCTCTGGGGGTGCTGCTGGGGGTGCTGGGGGGCACCGCTGAGCTGTGTGCTGCACTCATAGGGGTGTTCCAGTGCACGGTACACCACGAGTGTTACTTCATTAACGGCACGGAGAAGGTGAGGTACGTGGAGAGGCAAATCTACAACCGGGTGCAGTACGTGATGTTCGACAGCGACGTGGGGCGCTTCGTGGGGTTCACCCCCTATGGGGAGAGGTTTGCCAAGTACTGGAACAGCCAACCGGAATGGATGGAGGACAGACGGGCTTCGGTGGACACGTACTGCCGGCACAACTACCCGATTGTTGCCCCGTTCAGCGTGGAGCGCCGAGGTGAGCGCGGGGCAGAGCGTGTCCCCTCGGGCCGTGCCCTGCCAGTGACCATCCCAGTCAATCCCAGTCCGTACCAGTCCTTTCCTGTATATTCCCAGACCCTCCCACACCTTTTCACGTCCCGTCCAAGTCCATTCCAGTCCATCCCAGTGTCTTCCAATTCCTCCCAATCCCTCCAGTCCATCCCTAGTTCCTCCCAGTCCATTCCCAGTTCATTCCCAGTTCTTTCTCTGACTTCCACACTCTCTCCTTTTGCTGTGTACCCCTCCCATCGTTCCCAGTGCCACTCCAGTCCTTCCCAGTGCCTCCCAGTCCCACCCAGCCCTTCCAACTCAATTCCCAGTCGATTCCCAGTTCATTCCCAGTTCACTCTCAAAACTTCACCCTCTTTCCCAGTACACCCCATCCCCTCCCAACTCTCTCAGCGCCACCCCAGTTCCTCCCAGTCTATGCCCAGTCCATCCCAGAGGCTCCCAGTCCTTTCCCAGTCCATCCCAGTTCATTCCCAGTCGCACCTTGTACCATCCCAGTGCCATCCCACTCACATTAAGCCCATTCCTAGTCCATTCCCCATCCCTCCCAGTTCATTCCCAGTGCCTCCCAGTCCGTCCAAGTGTATTCCCCGTCCATCAAATCCAGCACAGTCCCTCCCAGCCCATCCCAGTCCATTTCCAGTTAGCCCCAGTCCCTCCCAGTGCCCCCCCGCGCGTCCATTTCAGCGACGCGTGAAACCGACGCTTCTCAGCCAATCAGAACTCGCCGGTTCACGACTCCCCTGTTGCCAGGCAGACCCGCAGCGCCGAGTGCCCCGCGCTGGACTCGGCCTCCCAGCGCCGCGCCCTTCATTCCCAGTTCCTCCCAGTGCCACCAAAATCCCTCCCAGTGCCATCCCAGTCCCTCCCAGACCATCTCCAATTCCTCCCCAGTCCCTCCCAGTCCATTTCCAGTCCCTCCCCAGCCCAGCCCAGCCCTCCCCTCTCTCTCCCAGTGCCCCCCAGCTGATCCCAGTGTGTCCCCGCTCTCTCTCTCTCTGTCTCTGCCAGTGCCCCCCAGCGTGTCCATCTCGCTGGTGCCCGCCTCGAGCTCCCAGCCCGGCCCCGGCGCCTGCTCTGCTCCGTGATGGATTTCTACCCTGCTGCCATCCAGGTGAGGTGGTTCCAGGGCCAGCAGGAGCTGTCGGAGCACGTGGTGGCCACGGACGTGGTGGCCAACGGGGACTGGAGCTACCAGCTGCTGGTGCTGCTGGAAACGCCGCCCCCGGCGCGGGCTGAGCTACAGCTGCCAGGTGGAGCACGTCAGCCTGGAGCAGCCGCTGAGGCGGCACTGGGGTACGGGGGAGCCCCTGGGGGCGGCTGGCAGAGGCGCTGGGCTGTGCTGGAGGCACTGGGAGGAGGTGGAGAGAGGCGGGCTGGGAGTGGGAGAGGGGCTGGGGGCTGGGCAAGGGCTGGGCAGGGGTTTGGGGGATGCTGGGAGGGTGGGATGGGTTGGGCGGGTGCTGGTGGGCACTGGGAGGGAGTTTGGGGGCGCTGGTTGTGACTGGGAGGGAATTTGGGGGCGCTGGGTGTGACTGGAGGGAGTTTGGGGGTGCTGGTGGGCACTGGGAGGGAGTTTGGTGGTGCTGGGTGCGACTGGGAGGGAGTTTGGGGGTGCTGGTGGGCACTGAGAGGGAGTTTGGTGGGCGCTGGGTGTGACTGGGAGGGAGTTGGGGCTCCTGGGGCGCTGGGGGGCAACTGGGAGGGGGGCTGTGGGATGCTGAGGGACGGGAGGGGCTTTGGTGGCTCCTGTTGAGGCCCAAAAGGGATCGGGGGGAGGTTTCAGGGGGTCCTGGCCTGGCCGGGGGCCACAGGGAGGGCGGTGGGAGGGGCTGGGGGTGTCGGCGAGAGGTTTTGGGGGCGCTGAGCCCTGCGGACCCCGCAGAGATGGCGCCGGACGCCGGCCGCAGCAAGATGCTGACGGGCATCGGGGGCTTGGTCTTGGGCTCGGTCCTTCGTGGCGCTGGGGCTCGGCTTCTACGTGCGCAAGAAGGTGAGGGGCGGTGCCGGGGGCGGCGTGGCCGCCGTGGCGGAGCCCCGTGCGCGCTCCCGCCGGGGCCCCCAGCCCGGTGTCACCCCCTTTTCTGTGCCCACAGAGCTCCTGAGGCGGGCGGCGGCCGCAGCCCCTCCCCGTGGGCTCGGGCCCGGCCGGGACCCCCCGCTCCGTCCCCGCTGCGCTGATTCTGGGGGGGGTCCCGTGTCCCCCCCCAGCGCCGCTGGCGCTCTGCCCCCGCCCAGTGCCCGCTACCAGCGCTCCCAATAAAGCTTCCGAGCTGGGCCCGGGGGCCGTTTGTTGGGGGGCGCTGGGGAGGGGTCCTGGGGGGGGCGGGGGGCGATGGGACGGATTTGGGCAAAGGGAGGGGGAGAAGGGTGGGGGCTGGGCCCGGGGGGAGCGGGAGGAGGAGGAAGAGGAGGGGCAGGCGGAGGAGGAGGAGGAAGGTACGGGGGAAGGGCCGGAAAGAGGAGGAGGCGGGATACGGAAGGAGGAGGAGCCGGGGTTAGGAGGAACCGGAAAATGGAGAAGAGGAGGAGGAGGAAGAGCAGCACCACCAGAACCCCGCGGCTTCCACGCCCCCTCAAGAGCCGCATCCCCCCCGACCCCGTCAGCATCGACCCCTGCCCACATCCCGCTGTGAGCGGCGAGGTGGAGGTCCGCCGTATTTAGGAATCTTTAAATAGTTTAATATACCAAATATTTTTAATGTTTTTTATCATTTCATTATTATATTAATATATGAAAATAACCCCAGAATTTAAAAGTATAAGATTTTTATATGGTATTATTAATACTAAATCATTTCCCTTACCCCTTGTCAATAAAATTGCGTTTTTAAAGGGGAGGGGGACAATTGGATCCGAGTAGACAACAGTGAACGAGCTCGGATCCCGAAAAATTTTGGATCAATGTGAAATGAGCTGCTCTGATTGGCTGGCCCAGCACAGCCCGCCCCTCTCCATCTCTGCACCCACCCCCCACCCTCCCCCAAGGTTCCCCTTCCCCAAAAACCCCCAGCCCGGGGCTGCGGCGTCCCGGAACGGTTTCAGCCAATGGCAGCGTAGGCGGTAGGCGGAGTAACCAATCAGAGCTCAGAGCGTTGGATTGCCTCATCGGTTGCCGGGCAGAGCCCGTGCCCGATCGCTCTCCAGAAGAGGGAAGGATGAGGACGAGGGAGGCGTCGCTGCCCACGGATCCCGCCGTGCCCCGGTGCGGGAACAGCTCCGTGCGCCGCTCCTGCTCCATCCGCCGAGGGAGGATCGGGGCTGAATAATCCCCGGTGACCCCCGGGGTCAGAGCCACCGTTTTGGTCACACACCTGGCTGAGGGCTCCACAACTTCCTGGCTCGCCCCGTGGAGACTTGGAGGAAGGCTCTGCTCCTCTTGTTCCTGATCCTCCTCTTCATCTTCCCCTCAACTTCCTCTCGCGTCTCCTCCCCCGATTTCATCGCTCCTCCCGCTCCTCCCCCTTCCTAATCCCGCCTACTTCCCCTCGTCTCACTCTCGTCCCCCGCTCCTTCCTCATCTTCCTCCTCCTCCTCCTCCCGCTCCCCCCGGGCCCAGCCCCCACCCTTTCTCCCCCTCCCTTTGCCCAAATCCGTCCCATCGCCCCCCGCCTCCCCAGACCCCTCCCCAGCGTCCCCCAACAAACGGCCCCGGGCGCAACTGGGAAGCTTTATTGGGAGCGCTGGCAGCGGGCACTGGGCGGGGGCAGAGCGCCAGCGGCGCTGGGGGGGACACGGGACCCCCCCAGAATCAGCGCAGCGGGGACGGAGCGGGGGGTCCCGGCCGGGCCCGAGCCCGCGGGGAGGGGCTGCGGCCGCCGCCGCCTCAGGAGCTCTGTGGGCACAGAAAAGGGGGTGACACCGGGCTGGGGGCCCCGGCGGGAGCGCGCACGGGGCTCCGCCACGGCGGCCACGCCGCCCCCGGCACCCGCCCTCACCTTCTTGCGCACGTAGAAGCCGAGCCCCAGCGCCACGAAGACCGAGCCCAAGACCAAGCCCCCGATGCCCGTCAGCATCTTGCTGCGGCCGGCGTCCGGCGCCATCTCTGCGGGGTCCGCAGGGCTCAGCGCCCCCAAAACCTCTCGCCGACACCCCCAGCCCCTCACAGCGCCCTCCCTGTGGCCCCCGGCCCGGCCGGGACCCCCTGAAACCTCCCCCCGATCCCTTTTGGGCCTCGACAGGAGCCACCAAAGCCCCTCCCGTCCCTCTCAGCATCCCACAGCCCCCTCCCAGTTGCCCCCCAGCGCCCCAGGACCCCCAAACTCCCTCCCAGTCACACCCGGGGCCCCCAAATCCCCTCCCAGTCACACCCAGCGCCCCCAAACCCCCTCCCAGTCACACCCAGAACCCCCAAACTCCCTCCCAGTCACACCCAGCGCCCCCAAACTCCCTCCCAGTCACACCCAGCGCCCCCAAACCCCCTCCCAGTGCCCACCAGCACCCCCCCAACCCCATCCCACCCTCCCTAGCATCCCCCAAACCCCTGCCCAGCCCTTGCCCAGCCCCCAGCCCCTCTCCCACTCCCAGCCCGCCTCTCTCCACCTCCCTCCCAGTTCCTCCCAGCACAGCCCAGCGCCTCTGCCAGCGCCCCCAGGGGCTCCCCCGTACCCCAGTGCCGCCTCAGCGGCTGCTCCAGGCTGACGTGCTCCACCTGGCAGCTGTAGCTCAGCCCGCGCCGGGGCGGCGTTTCCAGCAGCACCAGCAGCTGGTAGCTCCAGTCCCCGTTGGCCACCACGTCCGTGGCCACCACGTGCTCCGACAGCTCCTGCTGGCCCTGGAACCACCTCACCTGGATGGCAGCAGGGTAGAAATCCATCACGGAGCAGAGCAGGCGGCCGGGGCCGGGCTGGGAGCTCGAGGCGGGCACCAGCGAGATGGACACGCTGGGGGGCACTGGGAAAGACAGAGAGAGAGAGAGAGCGGGGACACACTGGGATCAGCTGGGGGGCACTGGGAGAGAGAGGGGAGGGCTGGGGAGGGACTGGGAATAGACTGGGAATGGAATGGGAGGGACTGGGAATGGACTTCGAGGGACTGGGAGCAACTGGGACTGATTTGGAATGGACTGGGAAGGACTGAGAATGAACTGGGAGGGACTGGGAAGGGACTGGGGATGGAGTAGGATGAATTGGGGATGGACCGGTGTTGACTGGGATTAACTGGGAATGGATTGGGAGGGACTGGTGTGGATTGGGAAGGTCTGGTAGAGATGAGTGGGGATGGGTGGCACTGGGAGTGAGCATGGAGGTCTGGCAATGAATTGGGAATGAACTGGAAATCAACTGGGAATTAGCTTTGAGGGAGTTGGAAGGACTGGGAATAGCATTAGGAGGGACTGGGATGGATTGGGAATATACTGGGAGGCACTGGGAATAGACTGGGACAGACTTGGGTGGTACTGAGAGAAGTGGGAGGGGATGGGGGGTATTGGGACAGAGGGTGGAGGTCTGGAAATACAGTGGGAATGAAGTAGAAATACACTGGGAATTGAGTTGGAGGGTCTGGCTGAGACTGTGAAGGACTGGAAGGGACTGGGAATGAACTGGGCTGGACTGGAAAGGATCGGGATTTATTGGGTTTGCACGGGGAGTGATGGGAGGGAATGGGGGGAATTGAGAGAGAGGGTGGAGGTCTGAGAGTGAACTGGGAATGAACTGGGAACAGACTGGAAATGGACTGGGAGGGACTGGGAAGGAATTGGAGATGGTCTGGGAGGGACTGGGATGGCACTGGGAGGGATTTTGGGGGCACTGGGAGGAACTGGGAATGAAGTGCGCGGCGCTGGGAGGCCGAGTCCAGCGCGGGGCACTCGGCGCTGCGGGTCTGCCTAGCAACAGGGGAGTCATCAGAGAGTCGAGATACCATTGGCTGAGAAGCGTCAACTTCACGCGTCGCTGAAATGGACGCGAAGGGGGGCACTGGGAGGGACTGGGACTTACTTGAAATGGACTGGGAGTGACTGGAAACGGACTGGGATGGATTGGGGTGGACTTGATGGACTGGGAATACACTTGGAGGGACCGGGAGGCACTGGGAATGAACCGGGAGGGATGCGGAATGGACTGGGAATGGGCTGAGTATGAGTGGGATGGCACTGGGATGGCACAAGGCGGGACTGGGAATGAAGTGGGATGGACTGGGAATAGACTGGGAGGAACTGGGATGGCACTGAGAAAAGCGTGAGGGGATGAGAGGCACTGGGAGAGAGGGTGGAGGTCTGAGAGTGAACTGGGAATGAGCGGGAAATAAACTGGGAATTGAGTTGGAGGGGCTAGCTGGAACTGGGAGGAACTGGGAGGAACTAGGAAGGACTGGAGTCGCACTGACAAAGATGACAGGGGCGTTCGGCACTGGGAGAGAGGGTGGAATTCAGAGTGAACTGGGAATATACTGGGAGGGTCTGGGATGGGCTGAGAATGGAGTAGGAATGGACTGAAATGGACTACGAGGGACTGGGAATGGATTGGAAAGAGCTGGGAATGGACTGTGAAGGACTAGGAATGGACTGGAGGGATTGGGGAATGGACGGAGAGGGACTGGGAGGGAGTGGGAGAGACTGGATGGATTGGGAATGGACTGCGATGGTCTTGGAGGGGACTGGGAGGGTCTGGGAATATACTGGAAGGGGACTGGTAGGGACTGGGATTGACTGGGATGGTCACTGGCAGGCAGGGCCCGAGGGGACACGCTCTGCCCCGCGCTCACCTCGGCGCTCCGTGAGGAACGGGCGGGACACCTCGTAGTTGTGCCGACACCTGTCCACCTGAACCGTGCGTTCTCCAGTATGGCCGGGTCGCTGTTCCAGCGCTTGGCATTCATCTCCCCAAAGGGAGTGAACCCCACATAGTGCCCCACGTCGCTGTCGAAGTGCATGAACGGCTGTCTGTTGTAGATGGCGTCTCCCACGTACCTCACCTTCTCCGTGCCGTTAATGAAGTGACACTCCTGCTTTACCAAGTACTGGAGCACCCCTGTGAGTGCAGCACACAGCTCAGCGGTGCCCCCCCAGCACCCCCAGCAGCACCCCCAGAGCTCCGGGCCCACCCGGATCCCCACTCCGCACCCCCTGTGCCCCACGGCCGCCACGGGACCCTCCTGCCCGCGCTGCCGCTTCCTCATTGCCGCCCTTCCCCCCATTTCCCCTTCCTCATCCTCTCCCCTCCCACCTCCGGCCGCTCCCCAAATCACTTTTGGCCTCCCATTTCCCCATTTTCCCACCATTCCCTCAATCCCCAGCCCCCTCCCGCTCAGTTTTGGGGTCTCCCCTCCCCTTTTCCCCCTTCCCCACCCTCTCCACACCTCCCTCCCCTCCCCCCACCCCTCAGCCCCTCCCGCTCTCCCTTTGGGGGGTCCCCTCCTCCTCTCCCCTCCCCCTCCATTCCGGGGCTCCCCCCTTCGCCCCCCCCTTTTCCCCCCTTCTCCCGCCCTGGCCCAGCGCCTCCCGCCCCCCGCTCACCCGAGAGCTCCGCCGCCGCACCCGGGGGGCTCCCAGCACCCCCAGTGCCACCAGCAGGGCCCCGGCTGCCGCCCCGAGCCCCATGGGCCACCGACCGCCGCCCCGAACCAACGCGCTCCACTGCGAGAACCAGCCCGGAGCGGCGCGGGGTCATGAGGGACGCGCTCCCTGATTGGTCGGGCGTGGTTTTTGGCCGCGCTTTCATTGGTTGGGGTTTTTTTTGGCCTCTCTTGAATTGGCCGAAGTGATTTTTGCGCTCTCTAATGGCCGGTGAGTTTGGAGCCCGATTTCCAGACCCTCTACCCAGCACTGATGACTCAATTGCCGCTCCTTTTCTGATTCGCCAGAATTCTTAGGGAGCTCAATTTATTAACCCTCTACCCGCCAACACCCTCTACCCGGCCTCATTCACTCCGCTCTCCCATGGCTGAGCGCTTTTTGGGGTGCTGCTCCCCGTTCCCAGTGCCCCCAGGTTTGGATCCGCGTTCTGGGAGCAGCACCGACCCTGCCCGGTGTGCCCGGAGCGCCACGGACGGAGCGCGGAGCCTCCCCCGGCTGCTGCCGCTGTGGACCCTGACTCTCAATTCTGGGGTCGAATGTGAGGTTTTGGGAGGGGTCTCACGGATTTGGGTTCGCTGGAATTTGGAGAATTTTGGGAATTAAGGGGTCAAAGGGATCAATCCCAATTTTTTGCAATTTTTGGGAGTTTTTGGGGTGATTGTTTTGGGTTATTTTTGGGATTTAGCGGGGGGGGGTTCGTGGGTTTTTCGCCCTTTTTCACGGTTGTTGGGTGTTCGGTGTGCCTGAATTCGTCTTTTTCCATGATTTTGGGGCTCTGGAACTGCCTAAATCCCCTTGACCAAGGGATTTTCGGGGGTTGGGCATGGCCAGACCCCCCTGTACCCAATTTAGGGAGTCTGGGAGTGACTTACACCCCCCTGTACACTAATTTTGGGGAACTGAATGTTCCCAAATCCGCTTTTACCGGGGATTTTGGGGGTCTGGATGTTCCTAAACTGCCTCGTCCTCGGGATTTTGGGATCTGGGAGTGCTCAACACCCCTGTACCCAAAACTGGGGAGGGGCTGGGAGAGTGCCCAAACCCCCCTGTACTCAAAATTTGGGGAAGGGAGTGCTCACACATCCTCTTTTCCCGGGATTTTGGGATTGTGGAAGTGCCCAAACCCCCTTGTCCCGGGATTTTGGGATCTGGGAGTGCTCAAACCCCCCTGTACCCAAAATTCGGAGGGGGATGGGAGTGCCCAAACCCCCCTGTAAACAAAATTTGGGGAACTGGGTTTTCTCACATCCTCTTTTCCCGAATTTCGGTGCTCTGGAAGCGCCTAAACCCTCTTGTCCCCGGGATTTTGGGATCTGGGAGCGCTCAAACCCCCTTGTACACAAAATTTGGTGAAATGGAAATGCCTAAATCCCTTTTTTTTTCCCAGGAATTTTGGGTCTCTGGAAGTGCCTAAATCCCTTTCTTCCCGGATTTTTGTAATGTGGGTGTGCCTAAACCCCGCGTACCCACAATTTGGGGATCTCCATGTTCCCAAATCTGCTTTTCCCGGGGATTTTGGGGCTCTGGATGTTCCGAAACCCCCTTGTCCCCGGGATTTTGGGGATCTGGGAGGGCTCAACTCCCCCTGTATCCAAAATTCGGGGCGGGCTTGGCGTGCCCAAACCTCTCTGTACACAAAATTTGGGGAACTGGGTTTTCTCACATCCTCTTTTCCCGGAGTTTCGGTGCTCTGGAAGTGCCTAAACCCCATTGTCCCCGGGATTTTGGGGATCTGGGAGTGCTCAAACCCCCCTGTACCCAAAATCTGGGAACTGAAAGAGCCTAAATCCCCTTTTTTCCAAAATTGAGGGGCTCTGGATGTTCCTAAACCCCCTTGTCCCCGGGATTTTGGAGATCTGGGAGTGTTCAAACCCCCCTGTACTCAAATTTGGTGGGGCTGCGAGTGCCCAAACCCCCCAGTACCCAAAATTTGGGGAACTGAAAATTCCCAATTCCTCTTTATCCAGGATTTTGTGAGTCTGGATGTTCCTAAACCCCCTTGTCCCCGGGATTTTGGGCAGCTGGGAGTGCTCAAACCCCCCTGTACCCAAAATTTGGGGAACTGAAAATTCCCAATTCCTCTTTTCCCAGGATTTTGTGCGTCTCGATGTTCCTAAATCCCCTTGTCCACGGGATTTTGAGGGGATAGCGATGCCCAAAATCCGCTGTACACAAAATTTTAAGAACTTAATATTCCCAAATCCTCTTTTTCCAGGGTTTTGGTGATCTGGATGTTCCTAAACCCCCTTGCCCCGGGATTTTGGGAGGTTCCCAGCAGCACCAGGAGCAGGCAGGTCCAGAAGGGACTGGGAGGGACTGGGAGTGGGAGGGGCGGGCTGTGCTGGGCCAGCCAATCAGAGCCGCTCATTTCACATTTAACCCCGATTTTTCGGGCACTGCGCTCGTTCAGGATTTCCTGTTCGGATGCCTTTGTCCCGCTCCGCTTTAGAAACAACATTTTATTAACAAGATATGAAGGAAATTATTAACCATGATTAAAATATTTTTTAAATTTTATAAATTTAGGAAATATGGACCTTTTCATAAATTACAATAAAATTTTATAAATATAAAAATTATTAAGTATTTTTAATTATTTAACAATTTTAACAAGGGGCTGAGCTCCCCCTCCGTGCTCACTGCGGGATGTGGGGAGGGGGCGATGCTGACGGGGCCGGGGGGGCGGCAGCTCTGGGGGGGGGGGCGGGGAAATCGCGGGGTTCTGGTGCTGCTGCTCTTCCTCCTCCTCCTCTTCCTCCTCCTCCTCCTCCTCCTCCCGCTCCCCCCGGGCCCAGCCCCCACCCTTTCTCCCCCTCCCTTTGCCCAAATCCGTCCCATCGCCCCCCGCCCCCCCAGACCCCTCCCCAGCGCCCCCCAACAAACGGCCCCGGGCCCAGCTGGGAAGCTTTATTGGGAGCGCTGGCAGCGGGCACTGGGCGGGGGCAGAGCGCCAGCGGCGCTGGGGGGGACACGGGACCCCCCCAGAATCAGCGCAGCGGGGACGGAGCGGGGGGTCCCGGCCGGGCCCGAGCCCGCGGGGAGGGGCTGCGGCCGCCGCCGCCTCAGGAGCTCTGTGGGCACAGAAAAGGGGGTGACACCGGGCTGGGGGCCCCGGCGGGAGCGCGCACGGGGCTCCGCCACGGCGGCCACGCCGCCCCCGGCACCCGCCCTCACCTTCTTGCGCACGTAGAAGCCGAGCCCCAGCGCCACGAAGACCGAGCCCAAGACCAAGCCCCCGATGCCCGTCAGCATCTTGCTGCGGCCGGCGTCCGGCGCCATCTCTGGGGGGTCCGCAGGGCTCAGCGCCCCCAAAACCTCTCGCCGACACCCCCAGCCCCTCCCAGCGCCCTCCCTGTGGACCCGGCTCGGCCAGGACCCCCTGAAACCTCCCCCCGATCCCTTTTGGGCCTCGACAGGAGCCACCAAAGCCCCTCCCGTCCCTCTCGGCATCCCACAGCCCCCTCCCAGTTGCCCCCCAGCGCCCCAGGAGCCCCAAACTCCCTCCCAGTCACACCCAGCGCCCCAAACTCCCTCCCAGTCACACCCGGAACCCCCAAACTCCCTCCCAGTCACACCCAGCACCCCCAAACTCCCTCCCAGTCACACCCAGCACCCCCAAACTCCCTCCCAGTGCCCACCAGCACCCCCACAACCCCATCCCACCCTCCCCAGCATCCCCCAAACCCCTGCCCAGCCCTTGCCCAGCCCCCAGCCCCTCTCCCACTCCCAGCCCGCCTCTCTCCACCTCCCTCCCAGTTCCTCCCAGCACAGCCCAGCGCCTCTGCCAGCGCCCCCAGGGGCTCCCCCGTACCCAGTGCCGCCTCAGCGGCTGCTCCAGGCTGACGTGCTCCACCTGGCAGCTGTAGCTCAGCCCGCGCCGGGGCGGCGTTTCCAGCAGCACCAGCAGCTGGTAGCTCCAGTCCCCGTTGGCCACCACGTCCGTGGCCACCACGTGCTCCGACAGCTCCTGCTGGCCCTGGAACCACCTCACCTGGATGGCAGCAGGGTAGAAATCCATCACGGAGCAGAGCAGGCGGCCGGGGCCGGGCTGGGAGCTCGAGGCGGGCACCAGCGAGATGGACACGCTGGGGGGCACTGGGAGAGTGAGAGAGACGGGACACACTGGGATCAGCTGGGGAGAACTGGGAGAGAGAGGGAAGGGCTGGGAGGGACTGGGAATGGACTGGGAGGGACTGGGATGGAGTTGAGTGTCACTGGGTGAGGTGAGAGGGGATGGGGATGCGCTGGTAGATATGGTGGATGTCTGAGAGTGAATTGAGAATGAAATGGGGAGAGACTGGAAATGGACTGGGAGGGACTGGGGAGGAACTGGAGATGGTCTTGGAGGGACTGGGGTGCACTGGGAGGGATTTTGGTGGCACTGGAGGAACTGGGAATGAAGCGCGCGGCTCTGGGAGGCCGAGTCCAGCGCGGGGCACTCGGCGCTGCGGGTCTGCCCGGCAACCGGTGAGTCATTAAAATCCCGAGTTCTGATTGGCTGACAGGCGTCACCGTTACGCGTCGCTGCAACGGACGCGTGGGGGGGCACTGGGATGGACTGGGGGGGTCACTAAGGGGTACAAGGGGCCCCGGGGATGGGCACAAGGAGGGCTGAGGGCTCTGGGGCGATTCCCAGCGTGGTTTCGAGGGGCTCCAGCATCATTGGCAGGGCAGGGCCCGAGTGGACACGCTCTGCCCAGCGCTCACCTCGGCGCTCTATGGTGAACGGGCGGAACATCTCGTAGTTGCGCCGGCAGAACGTGTCCGCCAGACTCCGCATGTACCTCATGATAGCCGGGTGGCGGTTCAAGTGCTTGGCATTCAGCACCCCAAAGCGGGTGTCACCCACGTAGTGCCCCACGTCGCTGTCGAATATCAGGAACTGCCGGCGGTTGTAGATGGCCCTCTCCACGAGCCTCACCTTCTCCGTGCCGTTAGTGAAGTAACACTCGGTCTTTTGCATGTACTGGAACACCCCTGTGAGTGCAGCACACAGCTCAAGGAGTTCCGCCTCTACACCCCCCCAGCAGCATCCCCAGAGCTCCGGGCCCACCCGGATCCCCACTCCGCACCCCCTGTGCCCCACGGCCGCCACGGGACCCTCCTGCCCGCGCTGCCGCTTCCTCTTTGCCGCCCTTCCCCCATTTCCCCTTCCTCATCCTCTCCCCTCCCACCTCCGGCCGCTCCCCAAATCACTTTTGGGCTCCCATTTTCCCACAAATCCCCCAATTCACAACGCCCACGGCCTCACTTTTAGGGTTCCCCTCCCCTTTTCCCCCTTCCCCCGCCCTGGCCCAGCGCCTCCCGCCCCCCGCTCACCCGAGAGCTCCGCGCCCACACCCGGGGGGGCTCCCAGCACCCCCAGTGCCACCAGCAGGGCCCCGGCTGCCGCCCCGAGCCCCATGGCCAGCGACCGCCGCCCCGAACCAACCGCGCTCAACTGCAAGACCCAATTGCCGTTTGGAGCCCGATTTCCAGACTCTCTACCCAGCAACCGATGACTCGTACCCGCTCCTTTTTCTGATTGGTCAAAATTTCTTAGGGAGCTCAATTTTTGAACCCTCTACCCGGCAACACATGACGCGCCATAAAATCTCCACGCCCATTGGCTGAGGGGTTTTTGGGGTGCAGCTCCCGCGATCCCCGTCCCCCCAGTTTGGATCCGCGTTCCTGGGAGCAGCACCGACCCTGCCCGGTGTGCCCGGAGCGCCATGGACGGAACGCGGAGCCTCCCCCGGCTGCTGCCGCTGCTGGCCCTGACCCTGCCCCCAATTTTGGGTGTCCAAGGTGGGGTTTTGGGGGGGTACCGGATTTGGGGTTCGCTGGAATTCGGGTATTTTTGGGTATTAAGGGGTTAAAGGCATCAATCCAAAATTTTGGGATTTTTTTTTTTTTTTGGGGGGGGTTTCGGTTTTTTTCTCCCCCTTTTCTTTCCCCCTCATTTTCGGGGGTTGGGTGTGGCTGAATTCGTCTTTTCCCAGGATTTTGGGGCTCTGGATGTTCCTAAACCCCCTTGTCCCCGGGATTTTGGGGGGGTTGGGCGTGGCCAGACCCCCCTGTCCAAAAGATTTTGGGGACCTGGGCGTGGCCAAACCCCCCTGTACACAGAATTTGGGGGGCCTTGGCCTTCCCAAATCCTCTTTTTCTCTGATTTAGGGGATCCGGGAGTGCCTAAATCCCCTTTTTTTCCAGGATTTTTGGGGTCTGGATGTTCCTAAACCCCCCTGTCCAAGGGATTTTGGAGATCTGGGCGTGGCCAGACCCCCCTGTACATAAAATTTGGGGAACTGGGAGTTCCTAAATCCTCTTTTTCCCGAGATTTAGGGGATCTGGGAGTGCCTAAATCCATTTTTTCCGAGGATTTTGGGGTCTGGATGTGCCTAAACCCCCTTGCCCCCGGGATTTTGGGATCTGGGCGTGGCCAAACCCCCCCTGTACCCAAAATTTTGGGGGGGGCCGGAAGTGCCCAAACCCCCCTGTACCCAAAATTTGGGGATCTGGGAGTTCCCAAACCCTCTTTTCCCGGGATTTGGGGGCTCTGGAAGCGCCTAAACCCCCCTGTCCAAGGGATTTTGGGGATCTGGGATGCTCAAACCCCCTGTACCCAAAATTTTAGGAACTGAGAGTTCCCAATTCCTCTTTTTCCAGGATTTTGGGAATCTGGAAGTGCCTAAATCCTTTTCTTCCAGGATTTTTGGAGTCTGGATGTTCCTAAACTCCCTTTTCCCCCGGGATTTTGGGATCTGGGCTTGCCCAAATCCCCCTGTACACAAAATTTGAGGAACTGGAAGTGCCTAAATCCCTTTTATTCCAGAATTTTGTGGCTCTGTAAGTGCCTAAATCCTTTATTCCAGGATTTTTGGGTCTGGATTGCCTAAACCCCCTCGTCCCCGGGATTTTGGGGATCTGGGCGTGGCCAGACCCCCTGTACCCAAAATTTGGGGAAGTGACAGTCCTAAATCCTCTTTTTCCCGGATTTTTGGGGTGGGCCGAGCCCAAACTTCCTTTTTCCCCACAATTTTGGTGCTCTGGGGGTGCCTAAATCCCATTTTCCTGGGATTTTGAGCGGAAATCCCAATTTTCTTGCAATTTTTCCCCCCTTTTTTGTGGATTTTCAGCAGAAATCCCCCAAATTCCTGGAATTTTGATAAAAAATCTCCAATTTCCCCATTTTGAGCAGAAATCCCTAATTTCCCCAAGTTTTTCAGCAGGAATCTCCAATTTCCTGGCATTTTGACTTACATCTTTATTTTTTTTTTTTAATTTTAAGTACAAATTCCCAATTTTCTAGGATTTTGATCAAAAAGCCCCAATTTTCCAGGATTTTCCCTCAAATTTGTGGGATTTTGAGTAGAAATCCAAAATTCCCCAGAATTTTGAGCAGAAATCTCTGAAATTTTCACGGGATTTTAAGCAAAAATCTCCAATATTCCTGGAATTTTAAATGGAAATTTTCATTTTTTAAATTTAAGAATGCCCAAATTTCTGTGAATGTTGAGCAGAATTTCTCAATTCCCAAGGATTTTTGAGCGGAAATCCCCAATTTTCATGGAATTCTGATGGAAATCCCAATTTTTCTGGGATTTTAAGCACAAATTCCAATTTTCCTAGAATTTCACTCTTTTTTTTTTGGATTTTGAGTAGAAGTCCAAATTTTCTGGATTTTTGAGTAGAAATTCAAAATTAAATACAAAAAAAAGTCCCATTATTGAGAAGAAATTTTTCCTGATTTTTCCTTCAATTTTCTGGGGTTTTGAGCAGAAATCCCAAATTTTCCTGGAATTTAAGTAGAAACCCACAAATTTCCTGGGAATTTTTTGTAATTTTCCTGGGATTTTGATTGGAAATCTCCCAAATTTCCTGGAATTTGAGCAGAAATCTCCAATTTCCTTGGGGAATTTTCATAATTTTCCTGGATTTTGATCACAAATCTCCAATTTCCCCAAAATTTCAGCAGAATTTCCTCGATTTTCCTGGGATTTTGAGCAGAAATCCCCAATTTTCATGGAATTTTCCCTCTTTTTTTAAAAAATTTTGATTTTGAGCAGAAATTCCCAAATTTTCCCTGGAATTTTGAGTAGAAATCTCCAATTCCTTGGGAATTTTCACGATTTCCTGGAATTTTGAGTGAAAATTCTGATATTTTTTTTTCTTATTTCAAGTGGAAATCTCCAATTTCGCTGGGAATTTTTCATCATTTCCTTGGGATTTTGATCAAAAATCTCTATTTTCCCTCACTATTTTAACTATAAATCAAATTTATTTTCAATTTTAACCAAAATCTCATAATTTTCCCCAATTTACCAGTCCAGCACAGCATCATCCAGACTGAGTTCGACAGCGCCGAGTTCATGTTCGACTGCGACGGCGACGAGATCTTTGATCAAAAATCCCAATTTCCCCAAGGATTTTGAGTTTAAATCAAAACTTTTTAGATTTGAAGAACAAATCCCCAATTTTCCCAGGATTTTCAGTGGAAATCCCAATTTTCCTGGGATTTTGATTGGAAATCCCCAAATTTTCTTGGATTTTCAAGCAGAAATCTCCAATTTCCTTGGGAATTTTTCATAATTTCCTTGGGATTTTGATCAAAAATCTCACTTTTTCTCCAAGGTTTTCAACAGAATTTACCAGGATTTTCAGTAGAAAGCCCAAATTTTCCTGGAATTTTGATCAGAAATCTCCAATTTCCTTGGAATTTTTCATAATTTCCCTGGGGCTTTGATCAAAAATCTCCAATTTTCCCCAATATTTTCAGCAAAATTTCCCAGATTTTCCCAGGATTTTGAGCAAAAATCCCCAATTTCCCTGGAAATTTTTCGGAATTTTCTTGGGATTTTGAGCAGAAATCCCCAATTTTCCTGGAATTTGAGTTTAAATCCTGATAAGTTTTTTTGTATTTTAAGTAGTAATCCCAAAATTTTGCTGGATTTTCAAGCAGAAATCTCCAATTTCCCTGGAATTTTTCACATTTTTCCTGGGATTTTGATCCAAAATCTCCAATTTTCTCCAGTTTTTCACCAAAATTTCACCGATTTTCTCAGGATTTTGAATATAAACCCCAAATTTTTTTTAAATTTTAAAATTTTCCCCCATTCCCAGTCCAGCACAGCATCATCCAGACCGAGTTCCACAGCACCGAGTTCATGTTCGACTTCGACGGCGACAAGATTTTTGATCAAAAATCCCCAATTTCCCCAGGATTTTGAGTTTAAATCCTAATTTTTAGATTTTTAAGAACAAATCCCCATTTTCCCCAGGATTTTGAGTGGAAATCCCCAAATTTTCCTGGGATTTTGAATGCAAATCCACCATTTTTTGGATTTCAAGAATGCACAATTTTCTGCGGATTTTGAGCAGAAATCTCAAATTTCACAGAATTTTGAGTAGAAATCCTCCAAATTTCCTGGGATTTTGAGCAGAAATGCCCCAAATCCTCTTGGAATTTTGAATGGAAATCTCCAATTTCCTTGGGAATTTTTTGCAGTTTTCTCGGGATTTGATCAAAAATCTCCAATTTTCCCCAGAATTTCCCAGGATTTTTCCTGGAATTTTGAGTAGAAATCTCCAATTTCCTTGGAATTTTTCATAGTTTTCTTGGGATTTTGAACAGGAATCCCCAATTTTCCCAGATTTTGAGTGGAAAATTCAGATTTTTTGTTTGCATTTCAAGTAGAAATCCCAAATTTTCCTGGAATTTGAGTGAAAAATTCTGATATTTTTTTCCTTATTTTAAGTAGAAATCTCCCATTTCCCTGTGAATTTTTCGTAGTTTTCCTGGGATTTTGAGTAGAAATCTCCAATTTCCTCGGAATTTTTCCTATTTTCCTGGGATTTTGATCAAAAATCTCCAATTTTGAATTTAAATGCAATTTTTTTTTAAATTTTCCACCAAAAACCCAAATTTTCACCATTTCCAGCCAGCACAGCATCATCCAGACCGAGTTCTACCAGAAGTCGCTGGACCCCGAGTTCGACAGCGCCGAGTTCATGTTCGACTGCGACGGCGACGAGATCTTTGATCAAAAATCCCCAATTTCCCAGGATTTTGAGTGGAAATTCCAATTATCTGGGATTTTAATTAAAAATTCCCAAATTTCCTAGGATTTTGAATATAAATTCCAATTTCTTTTCTGGGATTTAATAGAAATCCCCAAATTTTCTTTGAATTTTGAATGGAAATACCAAATTTTCCTGGGATTTTTGATCAAAAATCTCCAAATTTCCCCAGAATGTTTTTCTCTCTTTTAAATTTTTTTTTATTTTTAACAGAAATTCCCAATTTCCCCAGGATTTTGAGTAGAAATCCCCAATATTCATGGAATTTTCCCCCAGTTTTGCTGGGATTTTGAGCGGAAACCCCCCAAATTTTCCTGCAGTTTTGAATGGTAATCTCCAATTCCCCTGGGAATTTTTCATGATTTTCCTGGAATTTTGAGTGAAAAATTCTGATTTTTTTTTTCTTATTTCAAGTGGACATCTCCAATTCCTCGGGAATTTTTCATATTTTTCTGGGATTTTGATCAAAAATCTCCCAATTTCCTTCTGATAATGACCCAAAAAATCCCCAATTTCTCCAAGGTTTTCACCAAAATTTCACCGATTTTCTCAGGATTTTGAATATAAACCCCAATTTTTTTTTAAATTTTAAATTTTCCCCATTTTCCAGTCCAGCACAGCATCATCCAGACCGAGTTCTACCAGAAGTCGCTGGACCCCGAGTTCGACAGCGCCGAGTTCATGTTCGACTTCGACGGCGACGAGATCTTCCACGTGGAGCGCGAGGAGACCGTGTGGCGCCTGCCCGAGTTCCAGCAGTTCGCCTCCTTCGAGGCGCAGGGCGCGCTGCAGAACATCGCCATCGACAAGCAGAACCTCGAGAGCTCCATGAAGGCCTACAACAGGTCCAGGACCGACAGCGGTGAGCGCGGGGAGGAGGTTCTGGAAGGTTCTGGAAGGTTCTTGAGGAATTTGGGGAGGTTTTGGAAGGGTTTGAACCAATTTCAGGAGATTTCAACCCAATTGTAGAAGGTTCTTGGTGGAAATCCAAAATTTCGTGTCCTTCAAACTCAGTCCCAGTTGGATCCAACCCAGTTCAGAAGGATCCTGGTGGAATTCCAAAATTTCGTGTCCCTCAAACCCAACCCCAGTTGGGTCCGACCCAATTTCAACCCAATTTTGGGGATATTCAAGCCCAATTCCAGAAGGATCCTGGTGGGATTCCTAAATTTGGTGTCCCTCAAACCCAATCCCAGTTGGGTCTGACTCAAATTCAGGAGATTTCAACCCAATCCCAGTTGGATTTGACCCAATCCCAGTTGGATTCCACCCCAATTCCAGAAGGTTCTTGGTGGGATTCCAACATTTTGTGTCCCTCAAACCCAATCCCAGTTGGATCCAATCCCAATTTTAGGGGATTTCAACCCAATTTTGGGGATATTCAGGTCAGTTCCAGAAGGTTCCTGGTGGGATTCCAAATTTCGTGTCCCTCAAACTCAATTTCAGTTGGATCCAACCCCAATTCCAGAAGGATCCTGGTGGGATTCCAAATTTTGGTGTCCCTCAAACCCAACCCCAGTTGGTTCTGACCCAATTTCTGGAGATTTCAACCCAATCTCAGAAGGTTCCTGGTGGAATTCCAAAATTTCTGTCCTCAAACCCCAACCCCAGTTGGGTCCGACCCAATTTCAACCTAATTTTGGGGATATTCAACCCCAATTCCAGAAGGTTCCTGGTGGGGATTCCAAAATTTGGTGTCCCTCAAACCCAATCCCAGTGGGTCTGACTCAATTTCAGGAGATTTCAACCCAATCCCAGTTGGTTCCAACCCAAATTCCAGAAGGATCCTGGTGGGATTCCAAACTTGGTGTCCCTCAAACCCAACCACAGTTGACCTCCATGGCCGCCCACATAAGTCCAGGACCACCAGCGGTAACACCAGGGGGAGGTTGGGGAGAAGGTTCTGGAAGGTTCTGGAAAAAATTCGGGGAGTTTTGGAGGGATTTTAGAAGGTTTGAGATGGTTTTGGAGGGGTCTGAAGAGGTTCCAGTTGGATCCAACCCAATCACAACTGGATCCAACCCTAATTGCAGAAGGTTCTTGGTGGGATTCCCAAAATTTCGTGTCCCTCAAAGTCAATTTCAGTTGGATCCAACACCAATTCCAGAAGGTTCCTGGTGGATTCCAAAATTTCGTGTCCTTCAAACCCCACCCCAGTTGGTTCCACCTCCATCCCAGTGGATAGAACCCAAATTAAGGAGATTTCAACCCAATCCCAGTTGGTTCTGACCAATTTTGGGGATATCCAACCCAAATTCCAGAAGGTTCTTTGGTGGAATTCCAAACTTACGTGTCCCTCAAACCCAACCCCAGTTGGTTCCAACCCAACCCCAGTTGGTTCCACCTCAATCCCAGTTGAATCCAACCCAATTTCAGGAGATTTCAACCCAAATCCCAGTTGGATCCACCCAATTCCAGAAGGTTCCTGGTGGGATTCCAAACTTTGGTGTCCCTCAAACCCAACTCCAGTTGGTTCCACCTCAATCCCAGTTGGATCCAACCCAATTTCAGGAGATTTCAACCCAAATCCCAGTTGGATCCAACCAAGTTCCAGAAGGTTCCTGGTGGGATTCCAAACTTTCGTGTCCCTCAAACCCAACCCCAGTTGGTTCCACCTCAACCCCGGTTGGTTCCAACCCAATTTCTGGAGATTTCAATCCAATCCCAGTTGGTTCCAACCCCAATTTTGGTCACAACCAACTCCAATTCCAGAAGGTTCCTGGTGGGATTCCAAACTTACGTGTCCCTCAAACCCAACCACGGTTGGTTCCACTTCTATCCCAGTTGGTTCCACCTCAACCCCAACTGGTTCCACCTCAATCCCAGTTGGTTCCAACCCAATTTCAGGAGATTTCAACCCAAATCCCAGTTGGATCCAACCAAGTTCCAGAAGGTTCCTGGTGGGATTCCAAACTTACGTGTCCTTCAAACCCAACACCGGTTGGTTCCAACTCAACCCCAGTTGGTTCCGACCTAATTTCTGGAGATTTCAACCCAATTTTGGGCACAACCAACCCCAACTCCAGAAGGTTCCTGGTGGGATTCCAAACTTACGTGTCCTTCAAACCCAACACCGGATGGTTCCACCTCAACCCCAGTTGGATCCAACCCAATTTTAGGGGATCTCAACCCAAATCCCAGTTGGATCCAACCCAAATTCCAGAAGGTTCCTGGTGGGATTCCAAAATTTCGTGTCCCTCAAACCCAACCCCAGTTGGTTCCACCTCAACCCCAGTTGGATCCAACCCAATTTCAGAGGATTTAAACCCAAATTCCAGAAGGTTCCTGGTGGGATTCCAAACTTACGTGTCCCTCAAACCCAACACCGGTTGGTTCCACCTCAACTCCAACTGGTTCCACCTCAACCCCAGTTGGTTCCACCTCAATTCTCGAGATTTCAGCCCAAACCCACCGGGATGGATCCCAATTTTTTAACCCATTTTGACCCAAAAATTCCCGGATTTTTTCCACCATTCCATTGCAGTGCCCCCGGAGGTGGCCGTGTTCCCCAAGCACCCGGTGGAGCAGGACGAGCCCAACGTCCTCATCTGCTCGGTGACCAAGTTCTGGCCGCCGGTGCTGGGCCTGGCCTGGTTCCGCAATGGTGCCCGGGTCACCGAGGGCGTGCAGGAGACGCCGTTCTACCCCGACCGCGACTTCACCTTCCGCAAGTTCTCCTACCTGACCTTCATCCCCCAGCCCGGCGACTACTACGACTGCAAGGTGGAGCACGAGGGGCTGGCGGCGCCCAGCAAGACGCACTGGGGTGAGGTTCGGGGGTTTTGGGAAAAAAAATTCGGGAAAAAAAAGGGATTTTTGAGAAAAAAATGGGAATTTTTTGTGGGAAAAAATGAGGTTTTTGGGGTTTCAAAAAGGATATTTGGGGTTATTAGGACTGCGAGGTGGAGCTTGAAGGCGTGGAAGGATGCATTGGGGTGAGATTTGGGGGGTTTGGGAAAAAAATCGGGAAAAAAAGGGATTTTTGGGAAATTTGGATTTTTTTTGGGAAAATGGGATTTTTTTTGGGTTGTTTTGGTTTCGGAAATGGGGATTTGTGTTATTAGGACTGCGAGGTGGAGCATGAGGAGTGGAAAGATGCATTGGGGTGAGATTTGGGGGTTTTGGGAAAAAAATCTGGGAATTTTTGGGGGAAAAATGGGATTTTTTTGGGGAAAAATTGGGATTTTTGGGGAAAAATGGGATTTTTTTGGGTTTCAAAAAGGAATATTTGGGGTTATTAGGACTGCGAGGTGGAGCATGAAGGAGTGGAAAGATGCATTGGGGTGAGATTTGGGGGTTTTGGGAAAAAAATCTGGGAATTTTTTGGGGTAAAAATAAGGGATTTTTGGGGAAAAAATGGGATTTTATTTGGGAAAAATGATGAGGTTTTTAGGGTGTAAGAAGTTGGGGATTTTCGGTTATAAGGACTTCAAGGTGGAGCTTGAAGGAGTGGAAAGATGCATTGGGGTGAGATTTGGGGTTTTTGGGAAAAAAATTGGCATTTCTTTGGTGCAAACATGGGAATTTTGTGAAAAAATTACAGGATTTTGGGAAAAAACTGGATTTTTGGAGTTTGGGAGAATTGGGATTTGGGGTTATTGAGTGCAAGATGGAGCGCGAGAGGATGGTTAGGCCTGGCAGGAAGAACTGGGGTGAGATTTGGGGGTTTTGGGAAAAAAATTGGAAATTTTTGGGGTTTTTTTAAAAAATACTATGGGGTATTGGGGAAAAATGGGATTTTTTTGAGAATTGGGATTTGGGGTTATTATAATTGTAAGGTGGAGCACGAGGGGCTGGCGGCGCCCAGCAAGACGCACTGGGATGAGGTTTGGGGGTTTTGGGAAAAAAAATTGGGATTTTTTGGGATAAAATGGGATTTTTTGGGGAAAAAATGGATTTTTTGGGGGGTTTTTTTGGTTTCGGAAAATGGGGATTTGGGGTTATTAGGACCGCGAGGTGGAGCTTGAAGGAGTGGAAAGATGCATGGGGTGAGATTTGGGGGGTTTGGGAAAAAAATCTGGGAATTTTTGGGGGAAAAATGGGATTTTTTTGGGGAAAAAATGGGATTTTTGGGGAAAAATGGGATTTTTTGGGTTTCAAAAGGAATATTTGGGGTTATTAGGACTGCGAGGTGGAGCATGAAGGAGTGGAAAGATGCACTGGGTGAGATTTGGGGGTTTTGGAAAAAAATCTTGGAATTTTTGGGGTTTTTGAAAAAAAAATGGGATTTTTTGGGGAAAAAATGCGGTTTTGGGGGTTTGGTAGAATTGAGATTTGGGGTTATAAGGACTTCAAGGTGGAGCTTGAAGGAGTGGAAAAATGCATTGGGGTGAGATTAGGGGATTTTGGGAAAAAAAATTGGGATTTTTTGGGATAAAATGGATTTTTTTTGGGAAAAAATGGGATTTTTTTGGGGTTTTTTTGGTTTCGGAAAATGGGATTTGGGGTTATTAGGGCCGCGAGGTGGAGCTTGAAGGAGTGGAAAGATGCATTGGGGTGAGATTTGGGGGGTTTGGGAAAAAAATCGGGGAATTTTTGGGGGAAAAATGGGATTTTTTTGGGGAAAAAAATGGGATTTTTGGGGAAAAATGGGATTTTTTTGGGTTTCAAAAAGGAATATTTGGGGTTATTAGGACTGCGAGGTGGAGCATGAAGGAGTGCAAAGATGCATTGGGGTGAGATTTGGGGGTTTTGGGAAAAAAAATCTGGGAATTTTTTGGGGGTAAAAATAAGGGATTTTTGGGGAAAAAATGGGATTTTATTTGGGAAAAATGATGAGGTTTTTAGGGTGTAAGAAGTTGGGGATTTTCGGTTATAAGGACTTCAAGGTGGAGCTTGAAGGAGTGGAAAGATGCATTGGGGTGAGATTTGGTGTTTTTGGGAAAAAAATTGGCATTTCTTTGGTGCAAACATGGGAATTTTGTGAAAAAAATTACAGGATTTTGGGAAAAAATTGGATTTTTGGAGTTTGGGAGATTGGGATGTGGGGTTATTATGAGTGCAAGATGGAGCGCGAGAGGATGGTTAGGCCTGGCAGGAAGAACTGGGTGAGATTTGGGGGTTTTGGGAAAAAAATTGGAAATTTTTGGGGTTTTTTAAAAAAATACTATGGGGTATTTGGGAAAAAATGGGATTTTTTTTGAGAATTGGGATTTGGGGTTATTATAATTGTAAGGTGGAGCACGAGGGGCTGCGGCGCCCAGCAAGACGCACTGGGATGAGGTTTGGGGGGTTTTGGGAAAAAAAATTGGGATTTTTTGGGATAAAATGGGATTTTTTGGGAAAAATGGATTTTTTGGGGGGTTTTTTTGGTTTCGGAAAATGGGGATTTGGGGTTATTAGGACCGCGAGGTGGAGCTTGAAGGAGTGGAAAGATGCATTGGGGTGAGATTTGGGGGTTTTGGGAAAAAAATCTGGAATTTTTGGGGAAAAATGGGAATTTTGGGAAAAAAAATTATGGGGGTTTTGGGAAAAATTGGATTTTTGGAGTTTGGGAGAATTGGGATTTGGGGTTATGACGACTGCAAGGTGGAGCACGAGGGCTGGCAGCACCCAGCAAGACGCACTGGGGTGAGATTTGGGGGTTTTGGGAAAAAAATTTGGGAAATTTTGGGGGAAAAATTGGATTTTTAGGATTTGGGAAAATGGGAAATTGGGATTTGGGATTTGGGGTGGAAATCGTGAAATTTAGGATAATTTGGATTTGGGATAATTGGGATTTGGGGTGGAAATTGTGGTACTTGGAAGAATTTGGATTTGGGATAATTTGGGTGTGGGATAATTGAGATTTGGGAAAATTTGAATTTGGTATAATTGGGATTTGGAATAATTGGATTTGGGAAAATTGGGATTGGGCTAATAATTGGAATTTGAGAAAATTGGGATTTGGGAAATTGGGATTTGGGATAATTTGGATTAGGGATAATTTGGATTTGGAAAAATTTGTATTTGGGATAATTTGGACTTGGGAAGATTGGGTTTTGGCAAAATTGGGCTTTGGAATAATGTGGATTTGGGATAATTTGGGTGTGGATAATTGAGATTTGGGAAATTTGGGGGTAGGAAAATTGGGATTTGGGGTGGAAATTGCGATTCGAGACAGGAAAAAATTCGGGAAGAGGAAGAATTTGGGAACTTTGTGATGACGACGAAGACAAAAAGAAAAAAATTTGGGGATCCCTAATTCTGGGCATTTCGGATTTTTCCAGAACCCCAAATCCAGGAGCCCAAGTCCGAGGCCACGGAGACGGCGATCTGTGCCCTGGGCCTGGCCGTGGGCATCGTGGGCATCGCCGCCGGCACCGTCCTCATCATCCGCGGCATGAAGCTCGGCCGCGCCCGCGCCGAGCGCGGCATGCTCTGAGAAACCCAAAACCCCACGGAATTGCCCCAAAACCCCACGGAATTGCCTCAAAATCTTCCCCGAAATCCCACGGAATTACCCCAAAATCCCGTGGAATTACCCCAAGATCTTCCCTGAAATCCCGTGGAATTACCCCAGATTCTGTCCCAAAAACCCGTGGAATTGCCCCGAAATCCTACAAAATTACCCCAAAAATCAAGCTTGAAATCCTGCAACATTACGCCCAAAATCCAGTCTGAAATTCCTTTAAAATATTACCCCAAAATCCAGACCCAAATCCAGCCAAAAATCCCAGAGAATTACCCCAAAATCCAGCCCCAAACTCAGACCAAAATCACCCCAAAACCCAGCCCAAAATCCCATTAAATGACCCCAAAATCTGGACCCAAATCCAGCCTGAAATCACCCCCAAATCCAGCCCAAAATCCCAGGGAATTACCCCAAAATCCAGCCCCAAACTCAGACCAAAATTGCCCCAAATCCAGACCAAAATCACCCCAAAATCCCATGAAATGACCCCAAAATCCTGCCCCAAATCCAGCCCAAAATCCCATTAAATTACCCCAAAATCCAGCCTGAAATCCCACAAAATGACCCCAAAATCCAGCCCCAAAATCCCATGAAATTACCCTAAAATCCAGCCCTGATTCCCACAAAATTACCCCAAAATCCAGCCCCAAAATCCGCTGAAATTACCCCCAAATTCCAGACCCAAATCCAGCCCCAAATCCACAAAATGACCCCCAATTCCAGCCTGAAATCCATGGAATTAGCCCAAAATCCAGCCCAAAATCCCACATAATTACCCCAAAACCCAGTCCCAAAATCCCATGAAATTACCCCAAAATCCAGCACCAAATCACATGAAAGGACCCCAAAATCTGTCCTGAAATCCAGCCCTAAATCCTATGTTGTTACCCCCAAAATCCAGCCCCAAATCCACCCTGAAATCCCATTAAATTACCCCAAAATCCAGCCCGAAATCCAGCCTGAAATCCCATTAAATTACCCCAAAATCCAGCCTGAAATCCCACAAAATGACTCCAAAATCCAGCCCCAAATCCACCCCAAAATCCCATAAATTACCCCAAAATCCAGCCTGAAATCCTGCGAAATCCCAAAATGCAGCCCAAAATCCCACAAAATGACCCCAAATTCCAGCTCCAAAAATCTCATGAAATTACCCTAAAATCCACGCCCAAAATCCGCTGAAATTACCCCAAAAACCAGCCCCAAATCCAGCCAAAAATCCCACAAAATGACCCCAAATTCCAGCCCCAATCCAGCCCCAAATCCCATGAATAGCCCCAAAATCCAGCCCCAAAATCCCATGAAATAACCCCAAAACCCAGCCCCAAATCCCACAAAATGACCCCAAAATACAGCCCCAAGGTCCAACCCAAAATCCCATAAAACGACCCCTTTAAAATCCCAAAAATTTCCTTTAAAATCCCAAAAATTCCCTTAAAATTCCCAAAATTCCCATTTTCCCCGAATTCTCATTTTTCCCCCCAATTCCGTGTCCCCTCCTGTCCCCAGTAAAGGGGGAGGGGGAAGGGATTTGGGATCGGCCCCTCCCTCCCTTTGGAATTTTCTGGCAAAAAAAAATTTGGGATTGATGGAGGGAGAGGTGGGGAAGGGGTTTGGGTCCCCAAAATGTCACAAATGTCCCCAAAATCCCCAAAAATGTCCCCAAAATGTCGCCAACTCCCCCCCCCCCCCTTAGGAAGGTCCGTTTGACCTCCCCAACATGGCGGCACCGGAAGTGACCACCGAGAGCAGGAGCCGCTCCCGCCGCCAGGGCCTGCTCTGTCCTCCACACTCTATGGTCGGTCCTCCAGCACCTCATTTTCCTCGAATTTTTCCCATTTTTCACCATTTATCCCCGTTTTTTTTCCCCAAATCCCCATTTTTCATCCCCAAATTTATTCCACGCACTCATCTCGTCATCATCCTCACATTTTAATCCATCATGATTCACCACAACGCCATCATTAGTGATAAAAAAACCCTCCCCACCCCCATCCCTCCAAATTCCCAAAAATCCCCCGAAATTCCCCTTCTGAACCCCAAATCTCCCATTTTTCCACATTTTCAACCCCAAATCCCTCATTTTTTTTCACGCTTTGAACCCCAAATCTCACATTTTTCTCTCGATTTGGTCCCAGAATGGGATAAATTTACCAACGGGCACCTCCCATTTTGAACGGCGGCGGTGGGGGGAGCCAAATGAAACTAGGGGATTTTTGGGTTTTTTGGGGAATTTTGGGAATTCCTACTCGTAGTAGGCGATGAGCAGCATCATGGCCACACCGGCCAGCAGCGCCAGCAGCTGCAGCAGGGCCTGGCCGGCCCGGAGTCCCTCAGGATTTCGGGCAGCACCGACACTGTGCCCAGGTAGATGAAGCCGCCGGCCGTGAAGGGGAGGATCCCTGAAATGGCGCCGGTGCCGGAACCCTCGGCCAGCAAGGAGCAGGCGGCGCCCGCCAGGGCGGCCAAGGCGGTCAGGAGCTGCAGGAGCATGGCCTGGAAGGGATACTGGGGTTACTGGGATGGACTGGGATGAACTGGGAAGGGGCGGGGCCTAAACCAAGCAGCTCTTTCTGCCCTCACAAAATGGCGGCACTGGAAGTGACCACAGAGTGGGTGTATGAAGCGCCCGCCTCAAGGGGATGCTCTGGCATGCTCAACTCTATGGTCGGTCCTCCTCCTTTTACCCCCCCTTTTTTCCCTTTTTTTTCCCCACCCTAAACCCTTTAATTCCCCTTTTTTCCCCCAAATTCCACATGCAGGGACTGGGAGGGAGATAATGTGGGTGAAGAGGGAACTGGGATGAACTGGGAGGGACTGGGAAGGGCAGGGGCCTCACTCTCACGGCTTTTTCCACCCTCACAAAATGGCGGCACCGGAAGTGACCACAGAGTCGGGGGCCACACTGCCCGCCACTAGGGGGTGCTCTAGCCCACCCACCTCCCAACTCTATGGTTGGTCCTCCTCCTTCTACTCCCCTATTTTTTTCCTGATTTTTCCCCTTTTTTTCCCCGATTTTTTCCCCTGAATTCCACATGCAGGACTGGGAGTGAGATAATGTGGGTGAAGAGGGAACTGGGATGAACTGGCAGGGACGGGGAAGGGGTGAGGTCTCACCCTCACAGGCCTTTTCTGCCCTCACAAAATGGCAGCACCGGAAATGACCATAGAGTGGGTGAAGCGCCCGCCACTAGGAGGCGCTCTGGCACTCCCAACTCTATGGTTGGTCCTCCTCCTTTTACCCCTATTTTCTTCCCCAATTTTTTCCCGTTTTCTCCCCCCTAAACCCTTTTATCCACCCTTTTTTCACTCAAATTCCATATGCAGGGACTGGGAGTGAGACAATGTGGCTTAAGAGGGAACTGGGATGAACTGGGATGGACTGGGATGAAGTGG
>NW_026536105.1:97500-103686 GCF_028551555.1 Melozone crissalis | reverse complement strand
TTTTGGGCTGATATTTTGAATTTTGGGGTGGTTTTCGAGCTGATTTTGTTCTAGACATTTGGAATTTTGGAGTCCTTTTTGGGCTGATATTTGAAGGTTTTGGGCTGATTTTGGGGTCAATATTTGAATTTAGGGGTTGATTTTTGGGTTGATTTTTGCGGTCATTATTTGGGATTTTTGGGCCAGTATTTGGGATTGTGGGGTGGTTTTTGGATGGGTATTTTTGAATTTCAGGTTTGTTTTCTGGGCTGATTTTGGGGTCAATATTTGGAATTTTGGGTTGATTTTGGGGGCTGGTTTTGACGCCAATACTTTGAATTTTGGGGGTCATTTTGGGTGGTTTTTGGGCTGATTTTTGGGTGGTTTTTGGGCTGATTTAGGGTCAATAATTGGAATTTTTTGGGTCAACAATTGGAATTTTTGGGTCAATAATTGGAATTTTTGTTATTTTCTGCCCCAGGGCTGGCGCTGCTGGAGCGGCGCCTGGGCTCGGAGTTTCGGGGCGATTTGGGCGATTTTGCGGCTCCCCTGCTCTGCTACCGCCGCTCCCTGACCCGCCCCCGGTGCCGCCCCCGGAGCCGCCCCCAGAGCCCCCCGGGGGCCCCCCCAGAGCCGCCCCCAGAACCCCCCGGGGCCCCCCCCCGCCCAAGGAGACCCCGGAGCCTCAGTGAGAGCCGGATTCGGGGGAAAATGCAGGAATTTGGGAAAATCCGGAATTTACTGGGGGCAAAAATGGGAATTTGGGGGGGAAATCCTGAATTTGGGGGGAAAAATCTGAAATTTTAGTGGAGTTTTGGAGGGGGAAAAATCTGAATTCTAGGGACAAAACTCTAAAGTTGGGGGAAAAAAATCCAGGTGAAAAAAATTGTGGGTGAAAGAAAATCCAATTTTGTGGGGCAGAAATCTGAAATAGGGGGGAAAAGTTTTGGGCAGGAAAAAGGAAATTGGGGGAGGGGGGAAAGTCTGAATTTTTTTGGGGGAAAAATCTGAATATTGTGGAAAAAATATCCAATTTTAGTGGGCAAAAAAGCCGAATTTTGGCAGAAAATAAAAAATTTTGGAGGGGGGGAAAGAAAACAAAAAAAAGGGTGAAAAAAATGCCCTCAAATTTTGGGTTTAGAAAATGAAGTTTTGGGTCAAAACAGTGGAATTTTGGTTCAAAGCCCGATTTTTGCAGCCCCGTCCAGCTCCAGCCTGTCGGCCCCCCATCCCCACCCCTGACCTCGACCACGCTCAGGGGGAGGTCCCGCTCCTCCCCCCACCTGCACAGGTACGGCAAAAAAATACCCCAAAATCTGGGGGTAAAATTCCTGAAAATCAAAAAAAAAGTCTCAGAATTTTGGGGTTTTTTCCACCCCACAGTGACAAATCCAGGAGGACTTGGGAGTCCTGGTGAGGGAAAATTTGGGGTTTTTGGGGGGAATTTGGGGGGAAAATTTGGAATTTTGGCAGGAAATTTTGGATTTTTAGGGGAAATTTGGGATTTAGGGGGGTAATTCAGGGAGATTTGGGGGAGCAGTTCGGAAGATTTTTGGGGAGAAATTGGGATTTTCAGGGAGGATTGTGGGGGGGGGAATTTTCAGAGGTTTTTTGGGGGGGAAATTGGGGATTTTTTTTGAGAATTTGGGAGATTTTTTGGGGGGATTTGGATTTTGGGAGGAAATTTGGTATTTTGGGGGGGTTTGGGGGGACAATCAGAATCTTTTTGGGGGAAATTCAGATTTTTTGGATGGGATTTGGGATTTCAGGGCAATTTGATAAAATTTTGGGGGATTTTTGGGCGAAATCTGGGAAATTTGGGGAACTTTGGGGGATCCTGGGAGGGATTTATGGAAATTTGGGGGAAAATTGGAAAGATTTGGGGTATTTCGGGGGATCCTGGGTGGGAGTTTTTTGGAGGGAGGGTCCTGGGATCAATTTTGGTGGGGATTTTGGGTGAATTTTGGGGATTTTGGGTTCTTTTTTACCCTTCCCCCCCCCAGGCAAGAGCCCGACGGCTGAAGAGGAGGAGGAGGGAGGAGGAAGAGGAGGAGGAGGAGGAGGAGGAGGAGGAGGAAGAGGAGGAGGAGAGGAGGAGGAGGAGGAGGAGGAGGAAGAGGAGGAGGAGGAGGAGGAGGAAGAGGAGGAGGAAGAGGAGGAGGAGGAGGAGGAGGAGGAGGAGGAGGAGGAGGAGGAGGAGGAGGAGGAGGAGGAGGAGGAAGAGGAGGAGCAGGAGGAGGAGGAAGAGGAGGAGGAAGAGGAGGAGGAGGAGGAGGAGGAAGAGGAGGAGGGGAGGAGAGGAGGAGGAGGAGGAGGAGGGAGGAGGAGGAGGAGGAGGAAGAGGAGGAGGAGGAGGAGGAGGAGGAGGAGGAGGAGGAGGAGGAGGAGAGGGAGGAGGAGGAGGAGGAGGCGGAGGAGGAGGAGGAGGAGGACGAGGAGGAGGAGGAGGAGGAGGAGGAGGAGGAGGAAAGAGGAGGAGGAGGAGGAGGAGATCCCAAAAGTGCTCCAAGGTGAGACCCCCAAAAAACCCCAAGACCCCCCCAAAATTTGAAGGCCAAAAACCCCCGAAGTTTGAGGAAAAAAACCCCCAAAATTGGGGAAAAAACATTCCCAAAATTTGGGATATAAAACCCCCAATTTGGAGGAAAAACTCCAAGTTTTGGGAATTTTCTCCAAAACAACTTCTTGGATTTTCCCCAGAGACCCCTGAAGAAGACCTGGAACTTTTTTGACTCCTCCAGCTCCGACTTCGAGGTGAGATTTTGGGGATTTTTTGGGGGTTTTTTTTTGGCATTTTTGGGATTCCCCAAAAATTTGACCCCAACCTTTGGCTCCTCCCCCATTAAAAAATGAACAATTTTGGGTGAATTTTGGGATTATTTGGGGTTTTCTCCCCAATATTTTGGGGTTTTTTCACCCCTGATTTTCCGAGGATGAAACCCCAAAATTTCCCTTTTGATTTTTGCCCATTTTTGGGGTTTTTTTACACCAAATTTGGGGTCCCAAAATTAAATCCCAAAATTCTGATGGTTTGGGGCATTTTTGGGGAGATTTTGGGGTTTTTTTTTTTCTGTTTTATCCCAAATATTTTTGGGTTTTGTCCCTCTCTTCTCTTTCCAGACTATCTGAAGCCAGAATTCCAAATTGCCCTTGGAGTTTTTTTCCCATTTTTTGAAGTTTTCAGCCCAAAATTTCTCATTTTCAAATTCAGTTCAAATTCCAAAACCGTGCGTTTTGGGCCATTTTGGGGGGAATTTTTTGGGATTTATGCCAAATATTTTGTGTTTTCCACTCCTTTATCTCCTTCAGATTTTCTGGGAATGGAAATCCCCAAATTTCCCTCCAAGTTTTTTCCCATTTTTTTGGCATTTTCATCCCAAATTGAGCATTTTCAAACATTGTTTTGGGAATTGTTGGGATTTATCCCAAATATTTTGTGTTTCCCCACCTTTATCTCCTTCCAAAACTTTCTGGCAATGGAATCCCAAAATTCCCCCCCCCCAGATTTTTCCCATTTTTCCCATTTTTTTGCCGTTTTCACCCCAAAATTCCCCCCAATAAAAAAACTGCAGCAACTCCTTCGTTTCTGGACTCTTCTTTTGGGAATTTCTCTGGAATTTCTTGGGAATTTTGGGGTCTTTTCCCAAAATTTTGGGGTTTCCACCCTCCCTTCTCTTCCTGCATTTTCTGACCTCAGAATTCTGAATTTTCCACCCTTTTTTTCCCATTTTATTCCCATTTTAAACCCCAGTAAAAACACCGACACCTCCCTCGTTTCTGGACCATTTTTTTCCGGGAATTTTCACTGGAATTTTTTTGGGATTTCTTGGAAATTTCGAGATCTTTTCCCCAAATATTTTGAGTTTCTGTTACTTCTCTTCCCACACTATTTTAGGGAGCAGAATCCTGAATTTTCCACCCCCTTTTTTTAACCTTTTTTTTTTCCCGTTGTTCCCCATTTCCCCCCCAGTGAAAACAACGTCACTTCTCTCATTTTAAAGTGGTTTTCTTTTTTTGGAATTTCACTGGAATTTTGGAATCTTTTCCCAAATATTTTGGGATTCCTCCTCTTTCTTCATTTCCCCACATTATTTTAGGAATAGAATCCTGAATTTCCTCTCCTTTTTTTTTCCCTTTTTCCCGCGATATAAACGGCGACACTTCCACTACTTCTGGGCTGGATTTTTTTGTGGAATTTCGCTGGAATTTTTTGGGAATTTTGGGGTCTTTTCCCAAATATTTCGGGTTTCCTCTCCCTGTCCTCTTCCCATGCTATTTTTGAAAGCAGAATCTTGATTTTTCCACCCCTTTTTTCCCCCATTTTGTCCCCAAAATTCCCCAATCAAAACAGCAATACCTCCCTCATTTCTGGGCCACTTTTTGGGGGAATTCCAGTGGCATTTCTGGGCATTTTGGGGTCTTCTCCCGAATACTTTGGGGATTCCTCCTCTTTCTTCATTTCTCACATTGTTTTGGGAATAGAATCCCGAATTTTTCCACTCCTTTTCTCTCCATTTTTTCCCGTTTTTCCCCCCCAATAACGCCCACCGACGCCTCCGTCGTTTCTGGCTGTTTTTTTCCGGGATTTCGGCAGGAATTTTGCAGGAATTTCACTGAAATTTCCCTGGAGTTCCCCATTTATTCCGGAAGGCTCTCACGCCCGCAGCACGCGGCAGGCGCTGTGGCTCGGGTCCCGCGGCCGGCGCGGCCCCGGGCGCCCCGAGAGCCGCAGGAGCCGCGGGCGGGGCCCCGAGCGGGAAACGGGCCGGGGGCGCGAAGGAGCCGCGGGGCGGGGCCCGGCCCGCAGCCCGCCAGCAGGGACTCAAACAAGGCACCTCCAGCTGCAAAAAGGAATTCTGGAATTATTTGAGAATTTTGGAATTTTTTGGGGAATTTTTTTCTGACTTTTTGGCCATTTTTCTGCCATTTTTGGGATTTTTTTGGTTAGTTTGTTGGGTATTTTTTGTGATTTATTGTGAATTTTTGGGGTATTTTGGGGGTGTTTTTAGGATATTTAGGGTATTTGGGGTTTTTTTGGGAATTTTTGAGGGATTTTTGAGAATTTTTGGGGAATATTTGGGGTATTTGGGATATTCAAGATTTAGGGAATTCTGACCTTGAAGAGAGCTGGGAGCGCCCCTGGATTTTGGGGAAGTTTTTGGGGAATTTTTTGTGAATTTTTTTTTGGCTCATGGGGGGAATTTTGGGAGGGATTTTTTGTTGGGAATTTTTGGGAATTTTTTGGGGGAATCCTGACCTTGAAGAGGGCGGAGAGCTGGGAGCCCCCAAAATCCCAAAAATTCCCTTGAGGTTCCAAAAAAAATTCAGTTCAAAATACCCAAAAATTCACCCAAAACCCCTAAAAATTCACCCCAAAATTCACTCAGATTCTGCCCCAAATATGAGATTAATTCCCAAAATTTCCCCCCAGATCCTAAAATTCTCCCCACATCCCAAAATCCCAAAAATTCCGCTTCAAATTCCCTCAAAAAATCACCCAAAAACCCCTCAAAATTCACTGGAATCTCTCAAAGTTCCCTTGGATTCCTCACCAAATTTGGGGTTTCAATCCCAAAATTTCCACCCTAAATCCCAAAAATTCCCCCAAAATTCCATGAAATCCCAAAAAATTCCCACAATCCCCTCAAGGTTCCTGAAAAATCCACTCCCAAATTCCCTAAAAATTCACCCAAAATCCCTCAAAATTCTCAGATTCCCCCTAAAATCTGAGATTCATTCCCAAAATTCGGGATTCAATCCCAAAATTCCACCCCAAATCCCAAAACTCCCCGTCAAATCCCCAAAAATTCCACCAAAAATGCCTTTCAAATTCCCCATTTTTTTATCATTTAACCAAAATTCTCCTAAGTTTCCCCCCACTTTTTTTCCCAAAATTTCCCCAAAATTCTCAATTTTTTCCATTAAGTTTCCCCCTAAATTTCCAAATTTTTCCCCAAAATTTCCAATTTTTCCAAATTCTCACAAATTCCAGAATTTCTCCCCAAGATCCCCAAGTTTTCCAATTTCTCCCATTTTTAAATTTTTTTTCCCAGTTTTTTCCCCAATTTCTCACGTGGGGGGAGGGGCAGCTCCAGCTCCAGCACCTCTTCTGGGGGAGGGGGAGAGAAAAATCACAAAAATGGCCCAAAATCGCTCAAAAATGACCCCAAAAATGCCCCAAATTTACCCCAAAACTGGCCCAAAAAA
>NW_026536105.1:0-92500 GCF_028551555.1 Melozone crissalis | reverse complement strand
ATGTATTGAATTGGTGATTTTGGAGGATGTATTGAATTCGTGATTTTGGAGGATGTATTGAATTGGGAATTTAGGGGGGAGGAGGAGGAGAGTGTTTTTGTGAGGTTTTCATTTTCCTTGTGTTTTTTGGTTTGTTTTGTTTTTTTTCTTTCTTTTGTGTGTAGTTTAGTAATTGTTTTTGTAGTTTAGTTAATAAACTTTTCTTTTTTTCAAGTGAGAGCCTGCTTTGTTGATTCCTGGTCAAAATCTCACAGCGGACACCAGAGAAGGTGTATTTTTCATGGGGGCATTTGACCTTGTGCCAATGTCAATCCTTCAACAGCCTGAAATACTCAAAAAATGCCCCCAAAAAATGGCCTCAAAAATCGCCCCAAAATGGCCCCAAAAATTACCCCAAAAATTTCCCCAAAAATGATGTGAAATGACAAAAACCCCCCAAAATTATACAAAAATGCCCCAAAAATGCCCACAAAATGACCCAAATTTGGTCAAAATGACAAAAAATGCCCCCAAAATGACCCAAAATTTACCCCAAAATTTACCCCAGAAATTGACTCAGAAATGCTCCAAAAAATGGCCCCAAATTCTACCCCAAAAATGTCCCCCAAAATGGCCCCAAAAACTCCAAAAATGACCCAACAACGTCCCAAAGAATGCCCCAAAAATGCCCCAAAATTTATCCCTAAAATGACCCCAAAATGACCCCAAAAATGACCCAAAATTTGGTCCAAAATGACAAACAATAACCCCAAAATAACTGAAAATACCGCAAAACTGACCCAAAATTTACCCCAAAAATTGACCCCCCAAAAAACCCCCCAAATGCCCCAAAATGTATCCCAAAAAATGCCCCAAAATTGGCTCAAAAATGCCCCAAAAAAATTCCAAGGACTCAAAAAAGCCCCAAAATGTCCCAAATTTGACCCCAAAATGCCCCGAATTTTGTCCAAAATGACAACAAAAAAACCCCAAAATACCGAAAAATGACCCAAAAAATGACCCAAAAAATGTCCCCAAAAAAATCACCAAAATTTACCCCAAAAAATGACTCCCCAAAAGTAATCCAAAATTTACCCCAAAATCTACCCCAAAAATGACCAAAATTTGGTCCAAAATGCCACAAACTGCCCAAAAAAATATCCAAAATTTACCCCAAAAATGACTCAAAAATGGCCCAAAAAATCCCTCAAAAATCCCCCAAAAATTTACACCAAAAAGTGACCCGAAAATGCCCCAAAACTTATCCCAAAAATTAATCCAAAATGGCCCAAAAAGACCCAAAAATGCCCCAAGAAATCTCCAAAATGCCCCAAAATTTATCCAAAAAATTTATCCCAAAGAATGACCCAAAAAATCCCAAAAAGTGACCCCAAAAGTGACACCAAAAAATGGCCCAAAACATGGCCCCAAAATTGCCCCAAAAATGGCCCCAAAAAATGACCCAAAATACTCAAAAATGGCCCCAAAAATGACCCAAAATTTATCCCGAAAATCACCCAAAATTTACCCCAAAATGTCCCAAAAATATCCCAAATTTGATCTAAAATGACCCAAAAATACCCAAACCGACCCAAAAATTTACCCCAAAATGTCCCAAAAAAATGACCCAAAAGTGACTTGTAAAAAATTCCAAATTTGTCCCAAAATTTACCCGAATAATGACTCAAAAATTGACCCAAAAATCCTCCAAAACTGACCCCAAAAATTGACCCAAAAATGCCCCAAAAATTACCCCCAAAAAATCCCACAAATGCCCCAAAATTTATCCCAACTGGACACAAAAATGCCCCAAAAAATCCCCCAAAGTCGCCCAAAATTTACCCCAAAAAAAGGCCCCAAAAGACCTAAATGTGGTCCAAAATGACAAAAAATAACCCACAAATAACCCAAAATACCTGAAAACACCCAAAAACCACCCAAAAAATGGCCCCAAAAAACCACCCCAAATTGATCCTAAAAATGACTCAAAAATGCCCCAAAACAATCCCAAGGAGGACTCAAAAAATGTCCCAAAAATGTCCCAAATTTGACCCCAAAATGCCCCAAAATTGGTCCAAAATGACAAAAAAAATGACCCAAAATACCATAAAGGACCAAAAAATGCCCCCAAAATTTATCCCCAAATGACTCAAAAATGGCCCAAACTTGACCCAAAATTGACCCCAAATTTGACCCCCAAAAAATCCCAGAAATGGCTCCAAAAAATGCCCCAAAACGGCCCAAAACTTGACCCAAAATGACACAAATTTGGTCAAAACTGACAAGAACTGACCCAAAACATCCGAAAATTTACCCAAAATGACCCAAAATTTATCCCAAAAATGACCCCCAAAATCCCACAAATGTCCCAAATTATATCCCAAGGACTGACTCAAAATTGCCCCCAAAAAATCCCCCAAAAAATAACCCAAAATCACCCAAAATTCATCCCAAAAAATGGCTCCAAAAATGACCCCAAAAGACTCAAAAATAGCTCAAAATTGACCAAAAAATGCCCCAAAAAATCCCCAAAAATGACCCCAAAATTTATCCTAAAAATGCCCCCCAAAATTTTACCCCAAAAATTTACCCCAAAAAATCCCAAATATGCCCCAAAATTTACCTCAAAAATGGCCCAAAATTGACCCAAAATTTACCCCAAAAATCCCTCAAAAATGCCCAAAATTTATCCCAAAAATGGGCCTAAAAAATACCCAAAATTTACCCCCAAAAAATCCCCAAAAATGCCCAAATATCTACCCCAAAAATGGCCCAAAAATACCCAAAATTACCCAAAAAAAATCCCAAAAATGCCCCAAAATCTACCCCCAAAAATGACCCCAAAATCCCAGAAATGTCCCAGATTATATCCCAAAAGTGACTCAAAAATTGCCCAAAAAAATCCCCAAAAATAACCCAAAATCACCCAAAATTTTACCCCAGAAAATGGCTCCAAAAATGACCCCAAAAGACTCAAAATTGACCCCAAAATGGCCCAAAAAATCCCCAAGAATGCCCAAAAAATGACCCTAAAATTTATCCTAAAAATGACTCAAAAATGCCCCAAAAATTTACCCTAAAAAAATCCCAAAAATGCCTCAAAATTTACCCCAAAAAAGACCCAAATTTGGTCAAAAACAACAAAAAATGCCCCCAAAATAACCCAAAATACCCGAAAAACGACCCAAACAGGACCCAATGTAATGAAGTTAACGAGCAGGGACTCACGCAGGCGCGCAGCTGCCGCGGGAATTTTTATTTGATTGTTATATATACATATATACCTACACAGATATATACATATGTCTGTCATACACATATATATATAATTTATTTTGTTGATGAAATTTCATTAATTAATGCAATGAAGTTAACGAGCAGGGACTCACGCAGGCGCGCAGCTGCCGCGGGAATTTTTATTTGATTGTTATATATACATATATACCTACACAGATATATACATATGTCTGTCATACACATATATATATAATTTATTTTGTTGATGAAATTTCATTAATTAATGCAATGAAGTTAACGAGCAGGGACTCACGCAGGCGCGCAGCTGCCGCAGGAAGGTTCCCAGCCGGCTCTGCCGGCTCCCAGCGCTCGCAGCCGCTCCGGGGGGCGCGGGGAGCGGACCCAGGGCCCGAAAATGCTGGGAACGAACGGGGAAATGCTGGGATCCCAGGGACATTCCCGGAATTCCAGCAGGGAAATCCCGGGATTCCAGCAGGGAAATACCAGAATTCCAAGGGAAAAATTCCTGGAATTCTAGTGGGAAAATCCTTGGCAAGAATTGGTTCCATAGGCACGGATTGACCCCGCTTTTCCCAGGAATGAGCCCCCAGAGCTTTTCCTTGGAATTTCCCCCTTCCCAATTTCCCATCCCCAATTTTCCCTCCCCTTTCCCATTCCCATTGTTCCCATTCTTCCCAAAAATTCCCGTTCCTGGGATTCCCATTCCCATCCCCATTCCCAAAATTCCCATTCCCATTACTCCCATCCCCATTCCCATCCCAAAAATTCCCAGAATTCCTGAATTCCCAATCTCGATTTTCCATCCCCGTTCCAAATCTCTCATTCCCGGAATTCCCATCCCAATTCCCAGAATTCCCATTATTCCCATTCCCAAAATTCCCATTCCCTATTTCCCACTCCCATTATTCCCAGAACTCCCAGAATTCCCATTCCATGAATATTTCCCATTCCCACAATTCTCACAATTCCAAAACCCCAGAGTTCCCAAGTTGCCGGAATTCTTGGAATTCCCATTCCTAATTTTCCATCCCCAGACCTCCCACAATTCCCAAAAATCCTAGAATTCATAAATCCCCATTCCCAGAATTCCCATAAATCCCAGAATTCCCATTCCCATTCTTCCCAGAATTTCCACCTCCACTCCCATTCCTAGAATTCCCAGGAATTTCCCAATTCCCAGAATCTCCATTCCCAATTTCCCCATTCCTGGAATTCCCAGAAATCCCCAAATTCTGATTCCCAATTTTGCATCACCATTCCACATCGCTCATTCCCAAAATTCCCAGAATTCCCAGAATTCCCAGAATTCCCAGATCGTCTTGCACTTCACCTTGGGCGGGTGGTGAGGGCACCCCCGCCCCACCTGGGGGGACACCGCTGCCACCTGGGGGCCACCGACCGCTCCTGTGGCCACCGAGTGACCCTGAGTGACCCTGAGTGACCCTGAGTGGACCGTGAGTGACCGTGAGTGACCCTGAGTGACCGTGAGTGACCGTGAGTGACCCTGAGTGACCACTGAGTGACCCTGAGTGACCCTGAGTGACCCTGAGTGACCACTGAGTGACCCACTGAGTGACCACTGAGGGACCCTGAGTGACCGTGAGTGACCGTGAGTGACCCTGAGTGACCACCAAGTGACCCTGAGTGACCCTGAGTGACCCTGAGTGACCACTGAGTGACCACTGAGGGACCCTGAGTGACCGTGAGTGACCGTGAGTGACCACTGAGTGACCCTGAGTGACCCTGAGTGACCCTGAGTGACCGTGAGTGACCCTGAGTGACCCTGAGTGACCACTGAGTGACCCTGAGTGACCCTGAGTGACCCTGAGTGACCGTGAGTGACCCTGAGTGACCAAAGAGTGACCCTGAGTGACCGTGAGTGACCACAGAGTGACCCTGAGTGTCCACTGAGTGACCCTGAGTGACCCTGAGTGACCACTGAGTGACCACTGAGTGACCGTGAGTGACCCTGAGTGACCCTGAGTGACCACTGAGTGACCCTGAGTGACCGTGAGTGACCGTGAGTGACCCTGAGTGACCCTGAGTGACCCTGAGTGACCACTGAGTGACCACTGAGTGACCACTGAGTGACCCTGAGTGACCGTGAGTGACCCTGAGTGACCCTGAGTGACCCTGAGTGACCACTGAGTGACCCTGAGTGACCGTGAGTGACCACTGAGTGACCACTGAGTGACCGTGAGTGACCCTGAGTGACCCTGAGTGACCACTGAGTGACCCTGAGTGACCACTGAGTGACCACTGAGTGACCCTGAGTGTCCACTGAGTGGCCCTGAGTGACCCTGAGTGACCACTGAGTGACCACTGAGTGACCGTGAGTGACCGTGAGTGACCCTGAGTGACCACTGAGTGACCCTGAGTGACCGTGAGTGACCCTGAGTGACCACTGAGTGACCCTGAGTGACCCTGAGTGACCCTGAGTGACCGTGAGTGACCCTGAGTGACCACTGAGTGACCCTGAGTGACCCTGAGTGACCCTGAGTGACCACTGAGTGACCGTGAGTGACCCTGAGTGACCACTGAGTGACCCTGAGTGACCACAGAGTGACCCTGAGTGACCACTGAGTGACCCTGAGTGACCCTGAGTGACCATTGAGTGACCACTGAGTGACCGTGAGTGACCGTGAGTGACCCTGAGTGACCACTGAGTGACCCTGAGTGACCCTGAGTGTCCCTGAGTTACCACTGAGTGACCACTGAGTGACCGTGAGTGGCCCTGAGCGACCCTGAGTGACCGTGAGTGACCGTGAGTGACCACTGAGTGACCGTGAGTGACCACTGAGTGACTGTGAGTGACCCTGAGTTACCGTGAGTGTCCACTGAGTGACCCTGAGTGACCGTGATTGACAACTGAGTGACCACTGAGTGACCCTGAGTGACCGTGAGTGACCCTGAGTGACCACTGAGTGACCCTGAGTGACCCTGAGTGACCCTGAGTGACCACTGAGTGACCACTGAGTGACCACTGAGTGATCCTGAGTGACCGTGAGTGACCCTGAGTGACCCTGAGTGACCGTGAGTGACCGTGAGTGACCCTGAGTGACCACCAAGTGACCCTGAGTGACCCTGAGTGACCCTGAGTGACCACTGAGTGACCGTGAGTGACCCTGAGTGACCACTGAGTGACCCTGAGTGTCCACTGAGTGACCCTGAGTGACCCTGAGTGACCACTGAGTGACCACTGAGTGACCGTGAGTGACCGTGAGTGACACTGAGTGACCACTGAGTGACCACTGAGTGACCCTGAGTGACCCTGAGTGACCCTGAGTGACCACTGAGTGACCACTGAGTGACTGTGAGTGACCGTGAGTGACCCTGAGCGACAACTGAGTGACCGTGAGTGACCCTGAGTGACCACTGAGTGACCACTGAGTGACTGTGAGTGACCCTGAGTGACCCTGAGTGACCACTGAGTGACCACTGAGTGACCACTGAGGGACCCTGAGTGACCGTGAGTGACCGTGAGTGACCACTGAGTGACCCTGAGTGACCCTGAGTGACCCTGAGTGACCGTGAGTGACCCTGAGTGACCCTGAGTGACCCTGAGTGACCGTGAGTGACCGTGAGTGACCACTGAGTGACCACCGAGTGACCCTGAGTGACCCTGAGTGACCGTGAGTGACCCTGAGTGACCAAAGAGTGACCCTGAGTGACCCTGAGTGACCGTGAGTGACCCTGAGTGACCACTGAGTGACCCTGAGTGACCCTGAGTGACCACTGAGTGACCACTGAGTGACCCTGAGTGACCATTGAGTGACCACTGAGTGACCGTGAGTGACCCTGAGTGACCACTGAGTGACCCTGAGTGACCACAGAGTGACCCTGAGTGACCACTGAGTGACCCTGAGTGACCCTGAGTGACCATTGAGTGACCACTGAGTGACCGTGAGTGACCGTGAGTGACCCTGAGTGACCGTGAGCGACTCTGAGTGTCCCTGAGTGACCACAGAGTGACCACTGAGTGACCCTGAGTGGCCCTGAGTGACCCTGAGTGACCGTGAGTGACCGTGAGTGACCCTGAGTGACCACTGAGTGACCCTGAGTGTCCACTGAGTGACCCTGAGTGACCACTGAGTGACCCTGAGTGTCCACTGAGTGACCCTGAGTGACCCTGAGTGACCACTGAGTGACCACTGAGTGACCCTGAGTGACCACTGAGTGACCCTGAGTGACCCTGAGTGACCCTGAGTGACCACTGAGTGACCACTGAGTGACCACTGAGTGACCCTGAGTGACCGTGAGTAACCACTGAGTGACCACTGAGTGACCACTGAGTGACCACCGAGTGACCCTGAGTGACCGTGAGTGACCCTGAGTGACCAAAGAGTGACCGTGAGTGACCGTGAGTGACCAAAGAGTGACCCTGAGTGACCGTGAGTGACCGTGAGTGACCCTGAGTGACCCTGAGTGACCGTGAGTGACCGTGAGTGACCACTGAGTGACCGTGATGGACCGTGAGTGACCACAGAGTGACCACAGAGTGACCGTGAGTGACCCTGAGTGACCACTGAGTGACCCTGAGTGACCCTGAGTGGCCCTGAGTGACCACTGAGTGACCCTGAGTGACCCTGAGTGGCCCTGAGTGACCCAGAGTGACCGTGAGTGACCCTGAGTGACCGTGAGTGACCCTGAGTGACCGTGAGTGACCACTGAGTGACCACTGAGTGACCGTGAGTGACCGTGAGTGACCCTGAGTGACCGTGAGTGACCACTGAGTGACCACTGAGTGACCGTGAGTGACCGTGAGTGACCCTGAGTGACCACTGAGTGACCACTGAGTGACCCTGAGTGCCCATTGAGTGACCACTGAGTGACCGTGAGTGACCCTGAGTGACCACTGAGTGACCCTGAGTGACCACAGAGTGACCCTGAGTGACCACTGAGTGACCCTGAGTGACCCTGAGTGACCATTGAGTGACCACTGAGTGACCGTGAGTGACCCTGAGTGACCTTGAGTGACCGTGAGCGACTCTGAGTGTCCCTGAGTGACCACAGAGTGACCACTGAGTGACCCTGAGTGACCCTGAGTGACCCTGAGTGACCACTGAGTGACCCTGAGTGACCGTGAGTGACCGTGAGTGACCCTGAGTGACCCTGAGTGACCGTGAGTGACCCTGAGTGTCCACTGAGTGACCCTGAGTGACCCTGAGTGACCCTGAGTGACCACTGAGTGACCACTGAGTGACCCTGAGTGACCATTGAGTGACCACTGAGTGACCGTGAGTGACCCTGAGTGACCACTGAGTGACCCTGAGTGACCACAGAGTGACCCTGAGTGACCACTGAGTGACCCTGAGTGACCCTGAGTGACCATTGAGTGACCACTGAGTGACCGTGAGTGACCGTGAGTGACCTTGAGTGACCGTGAGGGACTCTGAGTGTCCCTGAGTGACCACAGAGTGACCACAGAGTGACCCTGAGTGACCCTGAGTGACCGTGAGTGACCACTGAGTGGCCCTGAGTGACCCTGAGTGACCACTGAGTGACCACTGAGTGACCACTGAGTAACCGTGAGTGACCACAGAGTGACCCTGAGTGACCCTGAGTGACCCTGAGTGACCACTGAGTGACCACTGAGTGACCACTGAGTGACCGTGAGTGACCACAGAGTGACCACTGAGTGACTCTGAGTGACCACTGAGTGACCCTGAGTGTCCACTGAGTGACCCTGAGTGACCGTGAGTGACCACTGAGTGACCACTGAGTGACCGTGAGTGACCGTGAGTGACCCTGAGTGACCACTGAGTGACCACTGAGTGACCCTGAGTGACCCTGAGTGACCCTGAGTGACCACTGAGTGACCCTGAGTGACCCAGAGTGACCCTGAGTGACCACTGAGTGACCACTGAGTGACCACTGAGTGACCACTGAGTGACCGTGAGTGACCCTGAGTGACCCTGAGTGAGCACTGAGTGACCACTGAGTGACCCTGAGTGGCCCTGAGTGACCCTGAGTGACCGTGAGTGACCCTGAGTGACCCTGAGTGACCGTGAGTGACCACTGAGTGACCCTGAGTGACCGTGAGTGACCCTGAGTGACCACTGAGTGACCGTGAGTGACCGTGAGTGACCACTGAGTGACCCTGAGTGACCACTGAGTGACCCTGAGTGACCCTGAGTGGCCCTGAGTGACCGTGAGTGACCGTGAGTGACCACAGAGTGACCCTGAGTGACCACTGAGTGACCACTGAGTGACCACTGAGTGACCCTGAGTGACCCTGAGTGGCCCTGAGTGACCGTGAGTGACCGTGAGTGACCACAGAGTGACCCTGAGTGACCACTGAGTGACCACTGAGTGACCATGAGTGACCACAGAGTGACCCTGAGTGACCCTGAGTGACCCCTGAGTGACCCTGAGTGACCCCTCAGTGACCACTGAGTGACCACTGAGTGACCGTGAGTGACCACTGAGTGACCCTGAGTGACCACTGAGTGACCACTGAGTGACCCTGAGTGACCACTGAGTGACCCTGAGTGACCGTGAGTGACCACTGAGTGACCCTGAGTGACCGTGAGTGACCGTGAGTGACCCTGAGTGACCACTGAGTGACCCTGAGTGACCACAGAGTGACCCTGAGTGACCCTGAGTGACCACTGAGTGACCGTGAGTGACCCTGAGTGACCCAGAGTGACCCTGAGTGACCACTGAGTGACCCTGAGTGACCCTGAGTGACCCTGCGTGACCACTGAGTGACCCTGAGTGACCACTGAGTGACCGTGAGTGACCCTGAGTGACCCAGAGTGACCCTGAGTGACCCTGAGTGACCCTGAGTGACCGTGAGTGACCGTGAGTGACCCTGAGTGACCACCAAGTGACCCTGAGTGACCCTGAGTGACCACTGAGTGACCACTGAGGGACCCTGAGTGATCGTGAGTGACCGTGAGTGACCACTGAGTGACCCTGAGTGACCCTGAGTGACCCTGAGTGACCGTGAGTGACCCTGAGTGACCCTGAGTGACCACTGAGTGACCCTGAGTGACCCTGAGTGACCGTGAGTGACCACTGAGTGACCACTGAGTGACCACCGAGTGACCCTGAGTGACCCTGAGTGACCCTGAGTGACCGTGAGTGACCCTGAGTGACCAAAGAGTGACCCTGAGTGACCGTGAGTGACCACAGAGTGACCGTGAGTGACCCTGAGTTACCATGAGTGACCGTGAGTGACCCTGAGTGACCCTGAGTGACCCTGAGTGACCGTGAGTGACCGTGAGTGACCACTGAGTGACCGTGATGGACCGTGAGTGACCACTGAGTGACCACAGAGTGACCGTGAGTGACCCTGAGTGACCACTGAGTGACCCTGAGTGACCACTGAGTGACCCTGAGTGACCGTGAGTGACCGTGAGTGACCCTGAGTGACCCTGAGTGACCACTGAGTGACCCTGAGTGACCCTGAGTGACCCTGAGTGACCGTGAGTGACCATTGAGTGACCCTGAGTGACCACTGAGTGACAACTGAGTGACCCTGAGTGTCCACTGAGTGACCCTGAGTGACCCTGAGTGACCGCTGAGTGACCACTGAGTGACCGTGAGTGACCGTGAGTGACCCTGAGTGACCACTGAGTGACCCTGAGTGACCGTGAGTGACCGTGAGTGACCCTGAGTGACCCTGAGTGACCCTGAGTGACCACTGAGTGACCACTGAGTGACCCTGAGTGACCCTGAGTGACCGTGAGTGACCACTGAGTGACCGTGAGTGACCGTGAGTGACCCTGAGTGACCACTGAGTGACCCTGAGTGACCGTGAGTGACCGTGAGTGACCCTGAGTGACCCTGAGTGACCCTGAGTGACCACTGAGTGACCCTGAGTGACCGTGAGTGACCCTGAGTGACCCTGAGTGACCACTGAGTGACCCTGAGTTACCCTGAGTGACCACTGAGTGACCACTGAGTGACCGTGAGTGACCCTGAGTGACCCTGAGTGACCACTGAGTGACCACTGAGTGACCCTGAGTGTCCACTGAGTGGCCCTGAGTGACCCTGAGTGACCACTGAGTGACCACTGAGTGACCGTGAGTGACCGTGAGTGACCCTGAGTGACCACTGAGTGACCCTGAGTGACCGTGAGTGACCGTGAGTGACCCTGAGTGACCACTGAGTGACCCTGAGTTACCCTGAGTGACCCTGAGTGACCACTGAGTGACCCACTGAGTGACCCTGAGTGACCATTGAGTGACCACTGAGTGACCGTGAGTGACCCTGAGTGACCACTGAGTGACCCTGAGTGACCACAGAGTGACCCTGAGTGACCACTGAGTGACCCTGAGTGACCCTGAGTGACCTCTGAGTGACCACTGAGTGATCCTGAGTGACCGTGAGTGACCGTGAGTGACCCTGAGTGACCGTGAGCGACTCTGAGTGTCCCTGAGTGACCACAGAGTGACCACTGAGTGACCCTGAGTGGCCCTGAGTGACCCTGAGTGACCGTGAGTGACCGTGAGTGACCACTGAGTGACCGTGAGTGACCACTGAGTGGCCCTGAGTGACCCTGAGTGACCACTGAGTGACCACTGAGTGACTGTGAGTGACCCTGAGTGACCGTGAGTGACCACTGAGTGGCCCTGAGTGACCCTGAGTGACCACTGAGTGACCACTGAGTGACCGTGAGTGACCCTGAGTGACCCTGAATGACCACTGAGTGACCACTGAGTGACCACTGAGTGACCGTGAGTGACCACAGAGTGACCACAGAGTGACCCTGAGTGACCACTGAGTGACCCTGAGTGTCCACTGAGTGACCCTGAGTGACCGAGAGTGACCACTGAGTGACCACTGAGTGACCCTGAGTGACCCTGAGTGACCACTGAGTGACCACTGAGTGATCCTGAGTGACCGTGAGTGACCCTGAGTGACCCTGAGTGACCGTGAGTGACCACAGAGTGACCCTGAGTGACCACCAAGTGACCCTGAGTTACCCTGAGTGACCCTGAGTGACCACTGAGTGACCGTGAGTGACCGTGAGTGACCCTGAGTGACCCTGAGTGACCACTGAGTGACCCTGAGTGACCCTGAGTGACCCTGAGTGACCGTGAGTGACCATTGAGTGACCCTGAGTGACCACTGAGTGACCACTGAGTGACCCTGAGTGTCCACTGAGTGACCCTGAGTGACCCTGAGTGACCACTGAGTGACCACTGAGTGACCGTGAGTGACCCTGAGTGACCCTGAGTGACCCTGAGTGACCCTGAGTGACCACTGAGTGACCACTGAGTGACCGTGAGTGACCGTGAGTGACCCTGAGTGACCCTGAGTGACCCTGAGTGACCACTGAGTGACCACTGAGTGACCGTGAGTGACCCTGAGTGACCGTGAGTGACCACTGAGTGACCGTGAGTGACCGTGAGTGACCCTGAGTGACCAAAGAGTGACCCTGAGTGACCCTGAGTGACCGTGAGTGACCGTGAGTGACCCTGAGTGACCACTGAGTGACCCTGAGTGACCACTGAGTGACCACTGAGTGACCCTGAGTGACCGTGAGTGACCCTGAGTGACCCTGAGTGACCACTGAGTGACCGTGAGTGACCGTGAGTGACCCTGAGTGACCCTGAGTGACCACTGAGTGACCCTGAGTGACCCTGAGTGACCACAGAGTGACCACTGAGTGACCGTGAGTGACCCTGAGTGACCCTGAGTGACCACTGAGTGACCACTGAGTGACCCTGAGTGACCCTGAGTGACCACTGAGTGGCCCTGAGTGACCCTGAGTGACCACTGAGTGACCACTGAGTGACCGTGAGTGACCGTGAGTTACCCTGAGTGACCACTGAGTGACCACTGAGTGACCACTGAGTGACCACTGAGTGACCGTGAGTGACCGTGAGTGACCGTGAGTGACCCTGAGTGACCACTGAGTGACCCTGAGTGACCGTGAGTGACCCTGAGTGACCACTGAGTGACCCTGAGTGACCACAGAGTGACCCTGAGTGACCACTGAGTGACCGTGAGTGACCGTGAGTTACCCTGAGTGACCACTGAGTGACCGTGAGTGACCGTGAGTGACCGTGAGTGACCCTGAGTGACCACTGAGTGACCCTGAGTGACCGTGAGTGACCCTGAGTGACCACTGAGTGACCCTGAGTGACCACAGAGTGACCCTGAGTGACCACTGAGTGACCCTGAGTGACCCTGAGTGACCATTGAGTGACCACTGAGTGACCGTGAGTGACCGTGAGTGACCCTGAGTGACCGTGAGCGACTCTGAGTGTCCCTGAGTGACCACTGAGTGACCCTGAGTGGCCCTGAGTGACCCTGAGTGACCGTGAGTGACCGTGAGTGACCACTGAGTGACCGTGAGTGACCACTGAGTGGCCCTGAGTGACCCTGAGTGACCACTGAGTGACCACTGAGTGACCAGTGAGTGACCCTGAGTGACCGTGAGTGACCACTGAGTGGCCCTGAGTGACCCTGAGTGACCACTGAGTGACCACTGAGTGACTGTGAGTGACCCTGAGTGACCCTGAGTGACCACTGAATGACCCTGAGTGACCACTGAGTGACCACTGAGTGACCACTGAGTGACCGTGAGTGACCACAGAGTGACCACTGAGTGACCCTGAGTGACCACTGAGTGACCCTGAGTGTCCACTGAGTGACCCTGAGTGACCGTGAGTGACCACTGAGTGACCACTGAGTGACCCTGAGTGACCCTGAGTGACCCTGAGTGACCACTGAGTGACCCTGAGTGACCCTGAGTGACCCTGAGTGACCACTGAGTGACCACTGAGTGACCACTGAGTGATCCTGAGTGACCGTGAGTGACCGTGAGTGACCCTGAGTGACCCTGAGTGACCCTGAGTGACCGTGAGTGACCACAGAGTGACCCTGAGTGACCACCAAGTGACCCTGAGTGACCCTGAGTGACCCTGAGTGACCACTGAGTGACCGTGAGTGACCACTGAGTGACCACTGAGTTACCGTGAGTGACCCTGAGTGACCACTGAGTGACCACTGAGTGACCACTGAGTGACCGTGAGTGACCACAGAGTGACCACTGAGTGACCCTGAGTGACCACTGAGTGACCCTGAGTGTCCACTGAGTGACCCTGAGTGACCCTGAGTGACCACTGAGTGACCCAGAGTGACCCTGAGTGACCGTGAGTGACCGTGAGTGACCCTGAGTGACCACTGAGTGACCACTGAGTGACCCTGAGTGACCCTGAGTGACCCTGAGTGACCACTGAGTGACCACTGAGTGACTGTGAGTGACCGTGAGTGACCCTGAGCGACAACTGAGTGACCCTGAGTGACCCTGAGTGACCACTGAGTGACCACTGAGTGACCACTGAGTGACCACTGAGGGACCCTGAGTGACCGTGAGTGACCGTGAGTGACAACTGAGTGACCCTGAGTGACCCTGAGTGACCCTGAGTGACCGTGAGTGACCCTGAGTGACCACTGAGTGACCCTGAGTGGCCCTGAGTGACCCAGAGTGACCCTGAGTGACCGTGAGTGACCCTGAGTGACCACTGAGTGACCACTGAGTGACCGTGAGTGACCGTGAGTGACCCTGAGTGACCACTGAGTGACCCTGAGTGGCCCTGAGTGACCCAGAGTGACCCTGAGTGACCGTGAGTGACCCTGAGTGACCACTGAGTGACCACTGAGTGACCCTGAGTGTCCACTGAGTGACCCTGAGTGACCCTGAGTGACCACTGAGTGACCACTGAGTGACCGTGAGTGACCGTGAGTGACCCTGAGTGACCACTGAGTGACCCTAAGTGACCACTGAGTGACCCTGAGTGACCGTGAGTGACCATGAGTGACCCTGAATGACCCTGAGTGACCACTGAGTGACCACTGAGTGACCACCGAGTGACCGTGAGTGACCGTGAGTGACCCTGAGTGACCAAAGAGTGACCGTGAGTGACCCTGAGTGACCAAAGAGTGACCCTGAGTGACCGTGTGTGACCCTGAGTGACCGTGATGGACCGTGAGTGACCACAGAGTGACCACAGATTGACCGTGAGTGACCACAGAGTGACCACACAGTGACCGTGAGTGACCCTGAGTGACCACTGAGTGACCCTGAGTGACCCTGAGTGGCCCTGAGTGACCGTGAGTGACCGTGAGTGACCCTGAGTGACCACTGAGTGACCGTGAGTGACCCTGAGTGACCGTGAGTGACCGTGAGTGACCCTGAGTGACCCTGAGTGACCACTGAGTGACCACTGAGTGACCGTGAGTGACCACTGAGTGACCCTGAGTGACCGTGAGTGACCACTGAGTGACCACTGAGTGACCGTGAGTGACCGTGAGTGACCCTGAGTGACCACTGAGTGACCCTGAGTGACCACTGAGTGACCACTGAGTGACCCTGAGTGACCGTGAGTGACCCTGAGTGACCACTGAGTGACCACTGAGTGACCGTGAGTGACCGTGAGTGACCCTGAGTGACCACTGAGTGACCCTGAGTGACCGTGAGTGACCGTGAGTGACCCTGAGTGACCCTGAGTGACCGTGAGTGACCCTGAGTGACCACTGAGTGACCCTGAGTGACCCTGAGTGACCCTGAGTGACCACTGAGTGACCACTGAGTGACCCTGAGTGACCATTGAGTGACCACTGAGTGACCGTGAGTGACCCTGAGTGACCACTGAGTGACCCTGAGTGACCACAGAGTGACCCTGAGTGACCACTGAGTGACCCTGAGTGACCCTGAGTGACCATTGAGTGACCACTGAGTGACCGTGAGTGACCGTGAGTGACCTTGAGTGACCGTGAGCGACTCTGAGTGTCCCTGAGTGACCACAGAGTGACCACTGAGTGACCCTGAGTGGCCCTGAGTGACCCTGAGTGACCACTGAGTGACCCTGAGTGACCGTGAGTGACCGTGAGTGACCCTGAGTGACCGTGAGTGACCCTGAGTGACCACTGAGTGACCCTGAGTGACCGTGAGTGACCGTGAGTGACCACTGAGTGGCCCTGAGTGACCCTGAGTGACCACTGAGTGACCACTGAGTGACCACTGAGTAACCGTGAGTGACCACAGAGTGACCCTGAGTGACGCTGAGTGACCCTGAGTGTCCACTGAGTGACCCTGAGTGACCGTGAGTGACCACTGAGTGACCACTGAGTGACCGTGAGTGACCGTGAGTGACCCTGAGTGACCACTGAGTGACCACTGAGTGACCCTGAGTGACCCTGAGTGACCACTGAGTGACCCTGAGTGACCCTGAGTGACCCAGAGTGACCCTGAGTGACCACTGAGTGACCACTGAGTGACCACTGAGTGACCACTGAGTGACTGTGAGTGACCGTGAGTGACCCTGAGCGACAACTGAGTGACCCTGAGTGACCCTGAGTGACCGTGAGTGACCGTGAGTGACCACTGAGTGACCACTGAGTGACCACTGAGTAACCGTGAGTGACCACAGAGTGACCCTGAGTGACCCTGAGTGACCCTGAGTGACCCCTGAGTGACCACTGAGTGACCGTGAGTGACCACAGAGTGACCACTGAGTGACCCTGAGTGACCACTGAGTGACCCTGAGTGTCCACTGAGTGACCCTGAGTGACCGTGAGTGACCACTGAGTGACCACTGAGTGACCGTGAGTGACCGTGAGTGACCCTGAGTGACCACTGAGTGACCACTGAGTGACCCTGAGTGACCCTGAGTGACCACTGAGTGACCCTGAGTGACCCTGAGTGACCCAGAGTGACCCTGAGTGACCACTGAGTGACCACTGAGTGACCACTGAGTGACCACTGAGTGACCGTGAGTGACCCTGAGTGACCCTGAGTGACCGTGAGTGACCCTGAGTGACCCTGAGTGACCACTGAGTGACCACTGAGTGACCCTGAGTGGCCCTGAGTGACCCTGAGTGACCGTGAGTGACCCTGAGTGACCACTGAGTGACCGTGAGTGACCGTGAGTGACCACAGAGTGACCCTGAGTGACCACTGAGTGACCCTGAGTGACCCTGAGTGGCCCTGAGTGACCGTGAGTGACCGTGAGTGACCACAGAGTGACCCTGAGTGACCACTGAGTGACCACTGAGTGACCATGAGTGACCACAGAGTGACCCTGAGTGACCCTGAGTGACCCCTGAGTGACCCTGAGTGACCCCTCAGTGACAACTGAGTGACCACTGAGTGACCGTGAGTGACCACTGAGTGACCCTGAGTGACCACTGAGTGACCGTGAGTGACCGTGAGTGACCCTGAGTGACCACTGAGTGACCCTGAGTGACCACAGAGTGACCCTGAGTGACCGTGAGTGACCCTGAGTGACCCTGAGTGACCACTGAGTGACCCTGAGTGGCCCTGAGTGACCCAGAGTGACCACTGAGTGACCACTGAGTGACCCTGAGTGACCGTGAGTGACCACTGAGTGACCGTGAGTGACCCTGAGTGACCCAGAGTGACCCTGAGTGACCACTGAGTGACCCTGAGTGACCCTGAGTGACCCTGAGTGACCACTGAGTGACCCTGAGTGACCACAGAGTGACCCTGAGTGACCCTGAGTGACCACTGAGTGACCGTGAGTGACCCTGAGTGACCCAGAGTGACCCTGAGTGACCCTGAGTGACCGTGAGTGACCACTGAGGGACCCTGAGTGACCGTGAGTGACCGTGAGTGACCACTGAGTTACCCTGAGTGACCCTGAGTGACCCTGAGTGACCACTGAGTTACCCTGAGTGACCCTGAGTGACCCTGAGTGACCGTGAGTGACCCTGAGTGACCACTGAGTGACCACTGAGTGACCCTGAGTGACCGTGAGTGACCACTGAGTGACCACTGAGTGACCACCGAGTGACCCTGAGTGACCCTGAGTGACCCTGAGTGACCGTGAGTGACCCTGAGTGACCAAAGAGTGACCCTGAGTGACCGTGAGTGACCACAGAGTGACCCTGAGTGACCACTGAGTGACCGTGAGTGACCCTGAGTGACCATGAGTGACCGTGAGTGACCCTGAGTGACCCTGAGTGACCCTGAGTGACCGTGAGTGACCACTGAGTGACCGTGATGGACCGTGAGTGACCACAGAGTGACCACAGAGTGACCGTGAGTGACCCTGAGTGACCACTGAGTGACCCTGAGTGACCCAGAGTGACCCTGAGTGACCATGAGTGACCCTGAGTGACCACTGAGTGACCACTGAGTGACCCTGAGTGACCGTGAGTGACCGTGAGTGACCGTGAGTGACCCTGAGTGACCACTGAGTGACCCTGAGTGACCCTGAGTGACCCTGAGTGACCGTGAGTGACCATTGAGTGACCCTGAGTGACCACTGAGTGACCACTGAGTGACCCTGAGTGTCCACTGAGTGACCCTGAGTGACCCTGAGTGACCGCTGAGTGACCACTGAGTGACCGTGAGTGACCGTGAGTGACCCTGAGTGACCACTGAGTGACCCTGAGTGACCGTGAGTGACCGTGAGTGACCCTGAGTGACCCTGAGTGACCCTGAGTGACCACTGAGTGACCACTGAGTGACCCTGAGTGACCCTGAGTGACCGTGAGTGACAACTGAGTGACCGTGAGTGACCGTGAGTGACCCTGAGTGACCACTGAGTGACCCTGAGTGACCGTGAGTGACCCTGAGTGACCCTGAGTGACCCTGAGTGACCACTGAGTGACCACTGAGTGACCCTGAGTGACCCTGAGTGACCCTGAGTTACCGTGAGTGACCACTGAGTGACCGTGAGTGACCGTGAGTGACCCTGAGTTACCAAAGAGTGACCACTGAGTGACCGTGAGTGACAGTGAGTGGCCCTGAGTGACCACTGAGTGACCCTGAGTGACCGTGAGTGACCGTGAGTGACCACTGAGTGACCACTGAGTGACCCTGAGTGACCGTGAGTGACCCTGAGTGACCCTGAGTGACCACTGAGTGACCGTGAGTGACCGTGAGTGACCCTGAGTGACCCTGAGTGACCACTGAGTGACCCTGAGTGACCCTGAGTGACCACTGAGTGACCACTGAGTGACCGTGAGTGACCCTGAGTGACCCTGAGTGACCACTGAGTGACCCTGAGTGACCACTGAGTGACCACTGAGTGACCCTGAGTGTCCACTGAGTGGCCCTGAGTGACCCTGAGTGACCCTGAGTGACCACTGAGTGACCACTGAGTGACCGTGAGTGACCGTGAGTGACCCTGAGTGACCACTGAGTGACCCTGAGTGACCGTGAGTGACCCTGAGTGAACATGAGTGACCACTGAGTGACCCTGAGTGACCCTGAGTGACCCTGAGTGACCACTGAGTGACCACTGAGTGACCCTGAGTGACCCTGAGTGACCGTGAGTGACCACTGAGTGACCACTGAGTGACCCTGAGTGACCCTGAGTGACCCTGAGTGACCATTGAGTGACCACTGAGTGACCGTGAGTGACCCTGAGTGACCACTGAGTGACCCTGAGTGACCACAGAGTGACCCTGAGTGACCACTGAGTGACCCTGAGTGACCCTGAGTGACCATTGAGTGACCACTGAGTGACCGTGAGTGACCGTGAGTGACCCTGAGTGACCGTGAGCGACTCTGAGTGTCCCTGAGTGACCACAGAGTGACCACTGAGTGACCCTGAGTGGCCCTGAGTGACCCTGAGTGACCGTGAGTGACCGTGAGTGACCACTGAGTGACCGTGAGTTACCACTGAGTGGCCCTGAGTGACCCTGAGTGACCACTGAGTGACCACTGAGTGACTGTGAGTGACCCTGAGTGACCGTGAGTGACCACTGAGTGGCCCTGAGTGACCCTGAGTGACCACTGAGTGACCACTGAGTGACCCTGAGTGACCCTGAGTGACCACTGAGTGACCCTGAGTGACCACTGAGTGACCACTGAGTGACCACTGAGTGACCGTGAGTGACCACAGAGTGACCCTGAGTGACCACTGAGTGACCCTGAGTGACCACTGAGTGACCACTGAGTGACCACTGAGTGACCGTGAGTGACCACAGAGTGACCACTGAGTGACCCTGAGTGTCCACTGAGTGACCACTGAGTGACCCTGAGTGACCCTGAGTGACCCTGAGTGACCACTGAGTGACCCTGAGTGACCCAGAGTGACCACTGAGTGACCGTGAGTGACCCTGAGTGACCACTGAGTGACCACTGAGTGACCCTGAGTGACCGTGAGTGACCGTGAGTGACCCTGAGTGACCCTGAGTTACCACTGAGTGACCCTGAGTGACCCTGAGTGACCCTGAGTGACCGTGAGTGACCATTGAGTGACCCTGAGTGACCACTGAGTGACCACTGAGTGACCCTGAGTGTCCACTGAGTGACCCTGAGTGACCCTGAGTGACCGCTGAGTGACCACTGAGTGACCGTGAGTGACCGTGAGTGACCCTGAGTGACCACTGAGTGACCCTGAGTGACCGTGAGTTACCGTGAGTGACCGTGAGTGACCGTGAGTGACCCTGAGTGACCCTGAGTGACCACTGAGTGACCACTGAGTGACCCTGAGTGACCCTGAGTGACCCTGAGTGACCGTGAGTGACCACTGAGTGACCGTGAGTGACCGTGAGTGACCCTGAGTGACCAAAGAGTGACCCTGAGTGACCCTGAGTGACCGTGAGTGACCGTGAGTGACCCTGAGTGACCACTGAGTGACCCTGAGTGACCGTGAGTGACCGTGAGTGACCCTGAGTGACCCTGAGTGACCCTGAGTGACCACTGAGTGACCACTGAGTGACCCTGAGTGACCGTGAGTGACCCTGAGTGACCCTGAGTGACCACTGAGTGACCGTGAGTGACCGTGAGTGACCCTGAGTGACCACTGAGTGACCCTGAGTGACCACTGAGTGACCACTGAGTGACCCTGAGTGTCCACTGAGTGGCCCTGAGTGACCCTGAGTGACCACTGAGTGACCACTGAGTGACCGTGAGTGACCGTGAGTGACCCTGAGTGACCACTGAGTGACCCTGAGTGACCGTGAGTGACCGTGAGTGACCCTGAGTGACCACTGAGTGACCCTGAGTGACCCTGAGTGACCCTGAGTTACCACTGAGTGACCACTGAGTGACCCTGAGTGACCATTGAGTGACCACTGAGTGACTGTGAGTGACCCTGAGTGACCACTGAGTGACCCTGAGTGACCACAGAGTGACCCTGAGTGACCACTGAGTGACCCTGAGTGACCCTGAGTGACCATTGAGTGACCACTGAGTGACCGTGAGTGACCGTGAGTGACCCTGAGTGACCGTGAGCGACTCTGAGTGTCCCTGAGTGACCACAGAGTGACCACTGAGTGACCCTGAGTGGCCCTGAGCGACCCTGAGTGACCACTGAGTGACCACTGAGTGACTGTGAGTGACCCTGAGTGACCACTGAGTGACCCTGAGTGTCCACTGAGTGACCCTGAGTGACCCTGAGTGACCACTGAGTGACCACTGAGTGACCCTGAGTGACCCTGAGTGACCCTGAGTGACCACTGAGTGACCACTGAGTGACTGTGAGTGACCGTGAGTGACCCTGAGCGACAACTGAGTGACCCTGAGTGACCCTGAGTGACCACTGAGTGACCCTGAGTGACCCTGAGTGACCCTGAGTGACCATGAGTGACCGTGAGTGACCACTGAGTGACCACCGAGTGACCCTGAGTGACCCTGAGTGACCGTGAGTGACCCTGAGTGACCAAAGAGTGACCCTGAGTGGCCCTGAGTGACCCAGAGTGACCCTGAGTGACCGTGAGTGACCCTGAGTGACCACTGAGTGACCACTGAGTGACCCTGAGTGTCCACTGAGTGACCCTGAGTGACCCTGAGTGACCACTGAGTGACCCTGAGTGACCCTGAGTGACCCTGAGTGACCATGAGTGACCGTGAGTGACCACTGAGTGACCACCGAGTGACCCTGAGTGACCCTGAGTGACCGTGAGTGACCCTGAGTGACCACTGAGTGACCCTGAGTGGCCCTGAGTGACCCAGAGTGACCCTGAGTGACCGTGAGTGACCCTGAGTGACCACTGAGTGACCACTGAGTGACCCTGAGTGTCCACTGAGTGACCCTGAGTGACCCTGAGTGACCACTGAGTGACCACTGAGTGACCCTGAGTGACCACTGAGTGACCCTGAGTGACCGTGAGTGACCATGAGTGACCCTGAGTGACCCTGAGTGACCCTGAGTGACCACTGAGTTACCACTGAGTGACCCTGAGTGACCGTGAGTGACCACTGAGTGACCACTGAGTGACCACTGAGTGACCACCGAGTGACCCTGAGTGACCGTGAGTGACCCTGAGTGACCAAAGAGTGACCGTGAGTGACCGTGAGTGACCAAAGAGTGACCCTGAGTGACCGTGAGTGACCCTGAGTGACCCTGAGTGACCCTGAGTGACCGTGAGTGACCGTGAGTGACCGTGAGTGACCGTGATGGACCGTGAGTGACCACAGAGTGACCACAGAGTGACCGTGAGTGACCCTGAGTGACCACTGAGTGACCCTGAGTGACCCTGAGTGGCCCTGAGTGACCACTGAGTGACCCTGAGTGACCGTGAGTGACCCTGAGTGACCACTGAGTGACCTACTGAGTGACCCTGAGTGACCGTGAGTGACCGTGAGTGACCCTGAGTGACCCTGAGTGACCGTGAGTGACCGTGAGTGACCCTGAGTGACCGTGAGTGACCACTGAGTGACCACTGAGTGACCGTGAGTGACCGTGAGTGACCCTGAGTGACCACTGAGTGACCCTGAGTGACCACTGAGTGACCACTGAGTGACCCTGAGTGTCCACTGAGTGACCCTGAGTGACCCTGAGTGACCACTGAGTGACCACTGAGTGACCGTGAGTGACCGTGAGTGACCCTGAGTGACCACTGAGTGACCCTGAGTGACCGTGAGTGACCGTGAGTGACCCTGAGTGACCCTGAGTGACCGTGAGTGACCCTGAGTGACCACTGAGTGACCCTGAGTGACCCTGAGTGACCCTGAGTGACCACTGAGTGACCACTGAGTGACCCTGAGTGACCATTGAGTGACCACTGAGTGACCGTGAGTGACCCTGAGTGACCACTGAGTGACCCTGAGTGACCACAGAGTGACCCTGAGTGACCACTGAGTGACCCTGAGTGACCCTGAGTGACCATTGAGTGACCACTGAGTGACCGTGAGTGACCGTGAGTGACCTTGAGTGACCGTGAGCGACCACTGAGTGGCCCTGAGTGACCCTGAGTGTCCCTGAGTGACCACAGAGTGACCACTGAGTGACCCTGAGTGGCCCTGAGTGACCCTGAGTGACAACTCAGTGACCCTGAGTGACCGTGAGTGACCGTGAGTGACCCTGAGTGACCGTGAGTGACCACTGAGTGGCCCTGAGTGACCCTGAGTGACCACTGAGTGACCACTGAGTGACCACTGAGTAACCGTGAGTGACCACAGAGTGACCCTGAGTGACCCTGAGTGACCCTGAGTGACCACTGAGTGACCACTGAGTGACGACTGAGTGACCGTGAGTGACCACAGAGTGACCACTGAGTGACTCTGAGTGACCACTGAGTGACCCTGAGTGTCCACTGAGTGACCCTGAGTGACCGTGAGTGACCACTGAGTGACCACTGAGTGACCGTGAGTGACAGTGAGTGACCCTGAGTGACCACTGAGTGACCACTGAGTGACCCTGAGTGACCCTGAGTGACCCAGAGTGACCCTGAGTGACCACTGAGTGACCACTGAGTGACCACTGAGTGACCGTGAGTGACCGTGAGTGACCCTGAGTGACCACTGAGTGACCACTGTGTGACCACTGAGTGGCCCTGAGTGACCACTGAGTGACCACTGAGTGACCCTGAGTGACCCTGAGTGACCGTGAGTGACCCTGAGTGACCCTGAGTGACCCTGAGTGACCACTGAGTGACCCTGAGTGACCGTGAGTGACCGTGAGTGACCCTGAGCGACAACTGAGTGACCCTGAGTGACCGTGAGTGACCCTGAGTGACCCTGAGTGACCCTGAGTGACCACTGAGTGACCACTGAGTGACCCTGAGTGGCCCTGAGTGACCCTGAGTGACCGTGAGTGACCCTGAGTGACCACTGAGTGACCGTGAGTGACCGTGAGTGACCACAGAGTGACCCTGAGTGACTACTGAGTGACCCTGAGTGACCCTGAGTGGCCCTGAGTGACCGTGAGTGACCATGAGTGACCACAGAGTGACCCTGAGTGACCACTGAGTGACCACTGAGTGACCATGAGTGACCACAGAGTGACCCTGAGTGACCCTGAGTGACCCCTGAGTGACCCTGAGTGACCCCTCAGTGACCACTGAGTGACCACTGAGTGACCGTGAGTGACCACTGAGTGACCCTGAGTGACCACTGAGTGACCGTGAGTGACCGTGAGTGACCCTGAGTGACCACTGAGTGACCCTGAGTGACCACAGAGTGACCCTGAGTGACCGTGAGTGACCCTGAGTGACCCTGAGTGACCACTGAGTGACCCTGAGTGGCCCTGAGTGACCCAGAGTGACCACTGAGTGACCACTGAGTGACCCTGAGTGACCCTGAGTGACCACTGAGTGACCGTGAGTGACCCTGAGTGACCCAGAGTGACCCTGAGTGACCACTGAGTGACCCTGAGTGACCCTGAGTGACCCTGAGTGACCACTGAGTGACCGTGAGTGACCCTGAATGACCCAGAGTGACCCTGAGTGACCACTGAGTGACCCTGAGTGACCACAGAGTGACCCTGAGTGACCCTGAGTGACCACTGAGTGACCGTGAGTGACCCTGAGTGACCCAGAGTGACCCTGAGTTACCCTGAGTGACCCTGAGTGACCGTGAGTGACCGTGAGTGACCACTGAGTGACCGTGAGTGACCGTGAGTGACCCTGAGTGACCAAAGAGTGACCCTGAGTGACCCTGAGTGACCGTGAGTGACCGTGAGTGACCCTGAGTGACCACTGAGTGACCCTGAGTGACCGTGAGTGACCGTGAGTGACCCTGAGTGACCCTGAGTGACCCTGAGTGACCACTGAGTTACCACTGAGTGACCCTGAGTGACCGTGAGTGACCCTGAGTGACCCTGAGTGACCACTGAGTGACCGTGAGTGACCGTGAGTGACCCTGAGTGACCCTGAGTGACCACTGAGTGACCACTGAGTGACCGTGAGTGACCCTGAGTGACCCTGAGTGACCACTGAGTGACCACTGAGTGACCCTGAGTGTCCACTGAGTGGCCCTGAGTGACCCTGAGTGACCACTGAGTGACCACTGAGTGACCGTGAGTGACCGTGAGTGACCCTGAGTGACCACTGAGTGACCCTGAGTGACCGTGAGTGACCGTGAGTGACCCTGAGTGACCCTGAGTGACCCTGAGTGACCACTGAGTGACCCTGAGTGACCCTGAGTGACCCTGAGTGACCACTGAGTGACCACTGAGTGACCCTGAGTGACCATTGAGTGACCACTGAGTGACCGTGAGTGACCCTGAGTGACCACTGAGTGACCCTGAGTGACCACAGAGTGACCCTGAGTGACCACTGAGTGACCCTGAGTGACCCTGAGTGACCATTGAGTGACCACTGAGTGACCGTGAGTGACCGTGAGTGACCCTGAGTGACCGTGAGCGACTCTGAGTGTCCCTGAGTGACCACAGAGTGACCACTGAGTGACCCTGAGTGGCCCTGAGTGACCCTGAGTGACCGTGAGTGACCGTGAGTGACCACTGAGTGACCGTGAGTGACCACTGAGTGGCCCTGAGTGACCCTGAGTGACCACTGAGTGACCCTGAGTGACCCTGAGTGACCGTGAGTGACCCTGAGTGACCCTGAGTGACCCTGAGTGACCACTGAGTGACCACTGAGTGACCCTGAGTGGCCCTGAGTGACCCTGAGTGACCGTGAGTGACCCTGAGTGACCACTGAGTGACCGTGAGTGACCGTGAGTGACCACAGAGTGACCCTGAGTGACCACTGAGTGACCCTGAGTGACCCTGAGTGGCCCTGAGTGACCGTGAGTGACCATGAGTGACCACAGAGTGACCCTGAGTGACCACTGAGTGACCACTGAGTGACCATGAGTGACCACAGAGTGACCCTGAGTGACCCTGAGTGACCCCTGAGTGACCCTGAGTGACCCCTCAGTGACCACTGAGTGACCACTGAGTGACCGTGAGTGACCACTGAGTGACCCTGAGTGACCACTGAGTGACCGTGAGTGACCGTGAGTGACCCTGAGTGACCACTGAGTGACCCTGAGTGACCACAGAGTGACCCTGAGTGACCGTGAGTGACCGTGAGTGACCCTGAGTGACCCTGAGTGACCACTGAGTGACCCTGAGTGGCCCTGAGTGACCCAGAGTGACCACTGAGTGACCACTGAGTGACCCTGAGTGACCCTGAGTGACCACTGAGTGACCGTGAGTGACCCTGAGTGACCCAGAGTGACCCTGAGTGACCACTGAGTGACCCTGAGTGACCCTGAGTGACCCTGAGTGACCACTGAGTGACCGTGAGTGACCCTGAGTGACCCAGAGTGACCCTGAGTGACCACTGAGTGACCCTGAGTGACCACAGAGTGACCCTGAGTGACCCTGAGTGACCACTGAGTGACCGTGAGTGACCCTGAGTGACCCAGAGTGACCCTGAGTGACCCTGAGTGACCCTGAGTGACCGTGAGTGACCGTGAGTGACCACTGAGTGACCGTGAGTGACCGTGAGTGACCCTGAGTGACCAAAGAGTGACCCTGAGTGACCCTGAGTGACCGTGAGTGACCGTGAGTGACCCTGAGTGACCACTGAGTGACCCTGAGTGACCGTGAGTGACCGTGAGTGACCCTGAGTGACCCTGAGTGACCCTGAGTGACCACTGAGTTACCACTGAGTGACCCTGAGTGACCGTGAGTGACCCTGAGTGACCCTGAGTGACCACTGAGTGACCGTGAGTGACCGTGAGTGACCCTGAGTGACCCTGAGTGACCACTGAGTGACCACTGAGTGACCGTGAGTGACCCTGAGTGACCCTGAGTGACCGTGAGTGACCACTGAGTGACCCTGAGTGTCCACTGAGTGGCCCTGAGTGACCCTGAGTGACCACTGAGTGACCACTGAGTGACCGTGAGTGACCGTGAGTGACCCTGAGTGACCACTGAGTGACCCTGAGTGACCGTGAGTGACCGTGAGTGACCCTGAGTGACCCTGAGTGACCCTGAGTGACCACTGAGTGACCCTGAGTGACCCTGAGTGACCCTGAGTGACCACTGAGTGACCACTGAGTGACCCTGAGTGACCATTGAGTGACCACTGAGTGACCGTGAGTGACCCTGAGTGACCACTGAGTGACCCTGAGTGACCACAGAGTGACCCTGAGTGACCACTGAGTGACCCTGAGTGACCCTGAGTGACCATTGAGTGACCACTGAGTGACCGTGAGTGACCGTGAGTGACCCTGAGTGACCGTGAGCGACTCTGAGTGTCCCTGAGTGACCACAGAGTGACCACTGAGTGACCCTGAGTGGCCCTGAGTGACCCTGAGTGACCGTGAGTGACCGTGAGTGACCACTGAGTGACCGTGAGTGACCACTGAGTGGCCCTGAGTGACCCTGAGTGACCACTGAGTGACCCTGAGTGACCCTGAGTGACCGTGAGTGACCCTGAGTGACCCTGAGTGACCCTGAGTGACCACTGAGTGACCACTGAGTGACCCTGAGTGGCCCTGAGTGACCCTGAGTGACCGTGAGTGACCCTGAGTGACCACTGAGTGACCGTGAGTGACCGTGAGTGACCACAGAGTGACCCTGAGTGACCACTGAGTGACCCTGAGTGACCCTGAGTGGCCCTGAGTGACCGTGAGTGACCATGAGTGACCACAGAGTGACCCTGAGTGACCACTGAGTGACCACTGAGTGACCATGAGTGACCACAGAGTGACCCTGAGTGACCCTGAGTGACCCCTGAGTGACCCTGAGTGACCCCTCAGTGACCACTGAGTGACCACTGAGTGACCGTGAGTGACCACTGAGTGACCCTGAGTGACCACTGAGTGACCGTGAGTGACCGTGAGTGACCCTGAGTGACCACTGAGTGACCCTGAGTGACCACAGAGTGACCCTGAGTGACCGTGAGTGACCCTGAGTGACCCTGAGTGACCACTGAGTGACCCTGAGTGGCCCTGAGTGACCCAGAGTGACCACTGAGTGACCACTGAGTGACCCTGAGTGACCCTGAGTGACCACTGAGTGACCGTGAGTGACCCTGAGTGACCCAGAGTGACCCTGAGTGACCACTGAGTGACCCTGAGTGACCCTGAGTGACCCTGAGTGACCACTGAGTGACCGTGAGTGACCCTGAGTGACCCAGAGTGACCCTGAGTGACCACTGAGTGACCCTGAGTGACCACAGAGTGACCCTGAGTGACCCTGAGTGACCACTGAGTGACCGTGAGTGACCCTGAGTGACCCAGAGTGACCCTGAGTGACCCTGAGTGACCCTGAGTGACCGTGAGTGACCGTGAGTGACCCTGAGTGACCACTGAGTGACCCTGAGTGACCCTGAGTGACCACTGAGTGACCACTGAGTGACCACTGAGTGACCGTGAGTGACCGTGAGTGACCCTGAGTGACCAAAGAGTGACCCTGAGTGACCCTGAGTGACCGTGAGTGACCGTGAGTGACCCTGAGTTACCACTGAGTGACCCTGAGTGACCACTGAGTTACCACTGAGTGACCCTGAGTGACCGTGAGTGACCCTGAGTGACCCTGAGTGACCACTGAGTGACCGTGAGTGACCGTGAGTGACCCTGAGTGACCCTGAGTGACCACTGAGTGACCACTGAGTTACCGTGAGTGACCCTGAGTGACCCTGAGTGACCACTGAGTGACCCTGAGTGACCACTGAGTGACCACTGAGTGACCCTGAGTGTCCACTGAGTGGCCCTGAGTGACCCTGAGTGACCACTGAGTGACCACTGAGTGACCGTGAGTGACCGTGAGTGACCCTGAGTGACCACTGAGTGACCCTGAGTGACCACACAGTGACCCTGAGTGACCGTGAGTGACCCTGAGTGATCCTGAGTGACCACTGAGTGACCCTGAGTGGCCCTGAGTGACCCAGAGTGACCACTGAGTGACCACTGAGTGACCCTGAGTGACCGTGAGTGACCACTGAGTGACCGTGAGTGACCCTGAGTGACCCAGAGTGACCCTGAGTGACCACTGAGTGACCCTGAGTGACCCTGAGTGACCCTGAGTGACCACTGAGTGACCCTGAGTGACCACAGAGTGACCCTGAGTGACCCTGAGTGACCACTGAGTGACCGTGAGTGACCCTGAGTGACCCAGAGTGACCCTGAGTGACCCTGAGTGACCCTGAGTGACCGTGAGTGACCACTGAGGGACCCTGAGTGACCGTGAGTGACCGTGAGTGACCACTGAGTTACCCTGAGTGACCCTGAGTGACCCTGAGTGACCGTGAGTGACCCTGAGTGACCACTGAGTGACCACTGAGTGACCCTGAGTGACCGTGAGTGACCACTGAGTGACCACTGAGTGACCACCGAGTGACCCTGAGTGACCCTGAGTGACCCTGAGTGACCGTGAGTGACCACAGAGTGACCCTGAGTGACCACTGAGTGACCGTGAGTGACCCTGAGTGACCATGAGTGACCGTGAGTGACCCTGAGTGACCCTGAGTGACCCTGAGTGACCGTGAGTGACCGTGAGTGACCACTGAGTGACCGTGATGGACCGTGAGTGACCACAGAGTGACCACAGAGTGACCGTGAGTGACCCTGAGTGACCACTGAGTGACCCTGAGTGACCCAGAGTGACCCTGAGTGACCGTGAGTGACCCTGAGTGACCACTGAGTGACCACTGAGTGACCCTGAGTGACCGTGAGTGACCGTGAGTGACCGTGAGTGACCCTGAGTGACCACTGAGTGACCCTGAGTGACCCTGAGTGACCCTGAGTGACCGTGAGTGACCATTGAGTGACCCTGAGTGACCACTGAGTGACCACTGAGTGACCCTGAGTGTCCACTGAGTGACCCTGAGTGACCCTGAGTGACCGCTGAGTGACCACTGAGTGACCGTGAGTTACCGTGAGTGACCCTGAGTGACCACTGAGTGACCCTGAGTGACCGTGAGTGACCGTGAGTGACCCTGAGTGACCCTGAGTGACCCTGAGTGACCACTGAGTGACCACTGAGTGACCACTGAGTGACCCTGAGTGACCCTGAGTGACCGTGAGTGACAACTGAGTGACCGTGAGTGACCGTGAGTGACCCTGAGTGACCGTGAGTGACCCTGAGTGACCCTGAGTGACCCTGAGTTACCTTGAGTGACCACTGAGTGACCGTGAGTGACCGTGAGTGACCCTGAGTTACCAAAGAGTGACCACTGAGTGACCGTGAGTGACAGTGAGTGGCCCTGAGTGACCACTGAGTGACCCTGAGTGACCGTGAGTGACCGTGAGTGACCACTGAGTGACCACTGAGTGACCCTGAGTGACCGTGAGTGACCCTGAGTGACCCTGAGTGACCACTGAGTGACCGTGAGTGACCGTGAGTGACCCTGAGTGACCCTGAGTGACCACTGAGTGACCCTGAGTGACCCTGAGTGACCACTGAGTGACCACTGAGTGACCGTGAGTGACCCTGAGTGACCCTGAGTGACCACTGAGTGACCCTGAGTGACCACTGAGTGACCACTGAGTGACCCTGAGTGTCCACTGAGTGGCCCTGAGTGACCCTGAGTGACCCTGAGTGACCACTGAGTGACCACTGAGTGACCGTGAGTGACCGTGAGTGACCCTGAGTGACCACTGAGTGACCCTGAGTGACCGTGAGTGACCCTGAGTGACCCTGAGTGACCACTGAGTGACCCTGAGTGACCCTGAGTGACCCTGAGTGACCACTGAGTGACCACTGAGTGACCCTGAGTGACCCTGAGTGACCGTGAGTGACCACTGAGTGACCACTGAGTGACCCTGAGTGACCCTGAGTGACCCTGAGTGACCATTGAGTGACCACTGAGTGACCGTGAGTGACCCTGAGTGACCACTGAGTGACCCTGAGTGACCACAGAGTGACCCTGAGTGACCACTGAGTGACCCTGAGTGACCCTGAGTGACCATTGAGTGACCACTGAGTGACCGTGAGTGACCGTGAGTGACCCTGAGTGACCGTGAGCGACTCTGAGTGTCCCTGAGTGACCACAGAGTGACCACTGAGTGACCCTGAGTGGCCCTGAGTGACCCTGAGTGACCGTGAGTGACCGTGAGTGACCACTGAGTGACCGTGAGTTACCACTGAGTGGCCCTGAGTGACCCTGAGTGACCACTGAGTGACCACTGAGTGACTGTGAGTGACCCTGAGTGACCGTGAGTGACCACTGAGTGGCCCTGAGTGACCCTGAGTGACCACTGAGTGACCACTGAGTGACCCTGAGTGACCCTGAGTGACCACTGAGTGACCCTGAGTGACCACTGAGTGACCACTGAGTGACCACTGAGTGACCGTGAGTGACCACAGAGTGACCACTGAGTGACCCTGAGTGACCACTGAGTGACCCTGAGTGTCCACTGAGTGACCCTGAGTGACCGAGAGTGACCACTGAGTGACCACTGAGTGACCCTGAGTGACCCTGAGTGACCACTGAGTGACCCTGAGTGACCCTGAGTGACCCTGAGTGACCACTGAGTGACCCTGAGTGACCCAGAGTGACCCTGAGTGACCGTGAGTGACCCTGAGTGACCACTGAGTGACCACTGAGTGACCCTGAGTGACCGTGAGTGACCGTGAGTGACCCTGAGTGACCCTGAGTTACCACTGAGTGACCCTGAGTGACCCTGAGTGACCCTGAGTGACCGTGAGTGACCATTGAGTGACCCTGAGTGACCACTGAGTGACCACTGAGTGACCCTGAGTGTCCACTGAGTGACCCTGAGTGACCCTGAGTGACCGCTGAGTGACCACTGAGTGACCGTGAGTGACCGTGAGTGACCCTGAGTGACCACTGAGTGACCCTGAGTGACCGTGAGTGACCGTGAGTGACCCTGAGTGACCCTGAGTGACCCTGAGTGACCACTGAGTGACCACTGAGTGACCCTGAGTGACCCTGAGTGACCGTGAGTGACCACTGAGTGACCGTGAGTGACCGTGAGTGACCCTGAGTGACCACTGAGTGACCCTGAGTGACCGTGAGTGACCCTGAGTGACCCTGAGTGACCACTGAGTGACCACTGAGTGACCCTGAGTGACCCTGAGTGACCCTGAGTGACCAAAGAGTGACCCTGAGTGACCCTGAGTGACCGTGAGTGACCGTGAGTGACCCTGAGTGACCACTGAGTGACCCTGAGTGACCGTGAGTGACCGTGAGTGACCCTGAGTGACCCTGAGTGACCCTGAGTGACCACTGAGTGACCACTGAGTGACCCTGAGTGACCGTGAGTGACCCTGAGTGACCCTGAGTGACCACTGAGTGACCGTGAGTGACCGTGAGTGACCCTGAGTGACCCTGAGTGACCACTGAGTGACCCTGAGTGACCCTGAGTGACCACTGAGTGACCACTGAGTGACCGTGAGTGACCCTGAGTGACCCTGAGTGACCACTGAGTGACCCTGAGTGACCACTGAGTGACCATGAGTGACCCTGAGTGTCCACTGAGTGGCCCTGAGTGACCCTGAGTGACCACTGAGTGACCACTGAGTGACCGTGAGTGACCGTGAGTGACCCTGAGTGACCACTGAGTGACCCTGAGTGACCGTGAGTGACCGTGAGTGACCCTGAGTGACCACTGAGTGACCCTGAGTGACCCTGAGTGACCCTGAGTTACCACTGAGTGACCACTGAGTGACCCTGAGTGACCATTGAGTGACCACTGAGTGACCACTGAGTGACCCTGAGTGACCACTGAGTGACCCTGAGTGACCACAGAGTGACCCTGAGTGACCACTGAGTGACCCTGAGTGACCCTGAGTGACCATTGAGTGACCACTGAGTGACCGTGAGTGACCGTGAGTGACCCTGAGTGACCGTGAGCGACTCTGAGTGTCCCTGAGTGACCACAGAGTGACCACTGAGTGACCCTGAGTGGCCCTGAGCGACCCTGAGTGACCACTGAGTGACCACTGAGTGACTGTGAGTGACCCTGAGTGACCGTGAGTGACCACTGAGTGGCCCTGAGTGACCCTGAGTGACCCAGAGTGACCACTGAGTGACCCTGAGTGACCACTGAGTGACCACTGAGTGACCGTGAGTGACCGTGAGTGACCACAGAGTGACCACTGAGTGACCCTGAGTGACCACTGAGTGACCCTGAGTGTCCACTGAGTGACCCTGAGTGACCGAGAGTGACCACTGAGTGACCACTGAGTGACCCTGAGTGACCCTGAGCGACCACTGAGTGACCACTGAGTGACCACTGAGTGACCCTGAGTGACCCAGAGTGACCACTGAGTGACCACTGAGTGATCCTGAGTGACCGTGAGTGACCCTGAGTGACCCTGAGTGACCGTGAGTGACCACAGAGTGACCCTGAGTGACCACCAAGTGACCCTGAGTGACCCTGAGTGACCCTGAGTGACCACTGAGTGACCGTGAGTGACCGTGAGTGACCCTGAGTGACCCTGAGTGACCACTGAGTGACCCTGAGTGACCCTGAGTGACCCTGAGTGACCGTGAGTGACCATTGAGTGACCCTGAGTGACCACTGAGTGACCACTGAGTGACCCTGAGTGTCCACTGAGTGACCCTGAGTGACCCTGAGTGACCACTGAGTGACCACTGAGTGACCCTGAGTGACCCTGAGTGACCCTGAGTGACCACTGAGTGACCACTGAGTGACTGTGAGTGACCGTGAGTGACCCTGAGCGACAACTGAGTGACCCTGAGTGACCCTGAGTGACCACTGAGTGACCCTGAGTGACCCTGAGTGACCATGAGTGACCGTGAGTGACCACTGAGTGACCACCGAGTGACCCTGAGTGACCCTGAGTGACCGTGAGTGACCCTGAGTGACCAAAGAGTGACCCTGAGTGACCGTGAGTGACCGTGAGTGACCCTGAGTGACCACTGAGTGACCCTGAGTGGCCCTGAGTGACCCAGAGTGACCCTGAGTGACCGTGAGTGACCCTGAGTGACCACTGAGTGACCACTGAGTGACCCTGAGTGTCCACTGAGTGACCCTGAGTGACCCTGAGTGACCACTGAGTGACCACTGAGTGACCCTGAGTGACCACTGAGTGACCCTGAGTGACCGTGAGTGACCATGAGTGACCCTGAGTGACCCTGAGTGACCCTGAGTGACCACTGAGTTACCACTGAGTGACCCTGAGTGACCGTGAGTGACCACTGAGTGACCACTGAGTGACCACTGAGTGACCACCGAGTGACCCTGAGTGACCGTGAGTGACCCTGAGTGACCAAAGAGTGACCGTGAGTGACCGTGAGTGACCAAAGAGTGACCCTGAGTGACCGTGAGTGACCCTGAGTGACCCTGAGTGACCCTGAGTGACCGTGAGTGACCGTGAGTGACCGTGAGTGACCGTGATGGACCGTGAGTGACCACAGAGTGACCACAGAGTGACCGTGAGTGACCCTGAGTGACCACTGAGTGACCCTGAGTGACCCTGAGTGGCCCTGAGTGACCACTGAGTGACCCTGAGTGACCCTGAGTGGCCCTGAGTGACCCAGAGTGACCCTGAGTGACCGTGAGTGACCCTGAGTGACCACTGAGTGACCTACTGAGTGACCCTGAGTGACCGTGAGTGACCGTGAGTGACCCTGAGTGACCCTGAGTGACCGTGAGTGACCGTGAGTGACCCTGAGTGACCGTGAGTGACCACTGAGTGACCACTGAGTGACCGTGAGTGACCGTGAGTGACCCTGAGTGACCACTGAGTGACCCTGAGTGACCACTGAGTGACCACTGAGTGACCCTGAGTGTCCACTGAGTGACCCTGAGTGACCCTGAGTGACCACTGAGTGAACACTGAGTGACCGTGAGTGACCCTGAGTGACCCTGAGTGACCACTGAGTGACCCTGAGTGACCGTGAGTGACCGTGAGTGACCCTGAGTGACCCTGAGTGACCGTGAGTGACCCTGAGTGACCACTGAGTGACCCTGAGTGACCCTGAGTGACCCTGAGTGACCACTGAGTGACCACTGAGTGACCCTGAGTGACCATTGAGTGACCACTGAGTGACCGTGAGTGACCCTGAGTGACCACTGAGTGACCCTGAGTGACCACAGAGTGACCCTGAGTGACCACTGAGTGACCCTGAGTGACCCTGAGTGACCATTGAGTGACCACTGAGTGACCGTGAGTGACCGTGAGTGACCTTGAGTGACCGTGAGCGACCACTGAGTGTCCCTGAGTGACCACAGAGTGACCACTGAGTGACCCTGAGTGGCCCTGAGTGACCCTGAGTGACAACTGAGTGACCCTGAGTGACCGTGAGTGACCGTGAGTGACCCTGAGTGACCGTGAGTGACCACTGAGTGGCCCTGAGTGACCCTGAGTGACCACTGAGTGACCACTGAGTGACCACTGAGTGACCACTGAGTAACCGTGAGTGACCACAGAGTGACCCTGAGTGACCCTGAGTGACCCTGAGTGACCACTGAGTGACCACTGAGTGACGACTGAGTGACCGTGAGTGACCACAGAGTGACCACTGAGTGACTCTGAGTGACCACTGAGTGACCCTGAGTGTCCACTGAGTGACCCTGAGTGACCGTGAGTGACCACTGAGTGACCACTGAGTGACCGTGAGTGACAGTGAGTGACCCTGAGTGACCACTGAGTGACCACTGAGTGACCCTGAGTGACCCTGAGTGACCCAGAGTGACCCTGAGTGACCACTGAGTGACCACTGAGTGACCACTGAGTGACCGTGAGTGACCGTGAGTGACCCTGAGTGACCACTGAGTGACCACTGTGTGACCACTGAGTGGCCCTGAGTGACCACTGAGTGACCACTGAGTGACCCTGAGTGACCCTGAGTGACCGTGAGTGACCCTGAGTGACCCTGAGTGACCCTGAGTGACCACTGAGTGACCCTGAGTGACCCTGAGTGACCGTGAGTGACCCTGAGTGACCCTGAGTGACCCTGAGTGACCACTGAGTGACCACTGAGTGACCCTGAGTGGCCCTGAGTGACCCTGAGTGACCGTGAGTGACCTTGAGTGACCACTGAGTGACCGTGAGTGACCGTGAGTGACCACAGAGTGACCCTGAGTGACCACTGAGTGACCCTGAGTGACCCTGAGTGGCCCTGAGTGACCGTGAGTGACCATGAGTGACCACAGAGTGACCCTGAGTGACCCTGAGTGACCCCTGAGTGACCCTGAGTGACCCCTCAGTGACCACTGAGTGACCACTGAGTGACCGTGAGTGACCACTGAGTGACCCTGAGTGACCACTGAGTGACCGTGAGTGACCGTGAGTGACCCTGAGTGACCACTGAGTGACCCTGAGTGACCACAGAGTGACCCTGAGTGACCGTGAGTGACCCTGAGTGACCCTGAGTGACCACTGAGTGACCCTGAGTGGCCCTGAGTGACCCAGAGTGACCACTGAGTGACCACTGAGTGACCCTGAGTGACCCTGAGTGACCACTGAGTGACCGTGAGTGACCCTGAGTGACCCAGAGTGACCCTGAGTGACCACTGAGTGACCCTGAGTGACCCTGAGTGACCCTGAGTGACCACTGAGTGACCGTGAGTGACCCTGAGTGACCCAGAGTGACCCTGAGTGACCACTGAGTGACCCTGAGTGACCACAGAGTGACCCTGAGTGACCCTGAGTGACCACTGAGTGACCGTGAGTGACCCTGAGTGACCCAGAGTGACCCTGAGTGACCCTGAGTGACCCTGAGTGACCGTGAGTGACCGTGAGTGACCACTGAGTGACCGTGAGTGACCGTGAGTGACCCTGAGTGACCAAAGAGTGACCCTGAGTGACCCTGAGTGACCGTGAGTGACCGTGAGTGACCCTGAGTGACCACTGAGTGACCCTGAGTGACCGTGAGTGACCGTGAGTGACCCTGAGTGACCCTGAGTGACCCTGAGTGACCACTGAGTTACCACTGAATGACCCTGAGTGACCGTGAGTGACCGTGAGTGACCCTGAGTGACCCTGAGTGACCACTGAGTGACCACTGAGTGACCGTGAGTGACCCTGAGTGACCCTGAGTGACCACTGAGTGACCACTGAGTGACCCTGAGTGTCCACTGAGTGGCCCTGAGTGACCCTGAGTGACCACTGAGTGACCACTGAGTGACCGTGAGTGACCGTGAGTGACCCTGAGTGACCACTGAGTGACCCTGAGTGACCGTGAGTGACCGTGAGTGACCCTGAGTGACCCTGAGTGACCCTGAGTGACCACTGAGTGACCCTGAGTGACCCTGAGTGACCCTGAGTGACCACTGAGTGACCACTGAGTGACCCTGAGTGACCATTGAGTGACCACTGAGTGACCGTGAGTGACCCTGAGTGACCACTGAGTGACCCTGAGTGACCACAGAGTGACCCTGAGTGACCACTGAGTGACCCTGAGTGACCCTGAGTGACCATTGAGTGACCACTGAGTGACCGTGAGTGACCGTGAGTGACCCTGAGTGACCGTGAGCGACTCTGAGTGTCCCTGAGTGACCACAGAGTGACCACTGAGTGACCCTGAGTGGCCCTGAGTGACCCTGAGTGACCGTGAGTGACCGTGAGTGACCACTGAGTGACCGTGAGTGACCACTGAGTGGCCCTGAGTGACCCTGAGTGACCACTGAGTGACCCTGAGTGACCCTGAGTGACCCTGAGTGACCACTGAGTGACCACTGAGTGACCCTGAGTGGCCCTGAGTGACCCTGAGTGACCGTGAGTGACCCTGAGTGACCACTGAGTGACCGTGAGTGACCGTGAGTGACCACAGAGTGACCCTGAGTGACCACTGAGTGACCCTGAGTGACCCTGAGTGACCCTGAGTGACCGTGAGTGACCATGAGTGACCACAGAGTGACCCTGAGTGACCACTGAGTGACCACTGAGTGACCATGAGTGACCACAGAGTGACCCTGAGTGACCCTGAGTGACCCCTGAGTGACCCTGAGTGACCCCTCAGTGACCACTGAGTGACCACTGAGTGACCGTGAGTGACCACTGAGTGACCCTGAGTGACCACTGAGTGACCGTGAGTGACCGTGAGTGACCCTGAGTGACCACTGAGTGACCCTGAGTGACCACAGAGTGACCCTGAGTGACCGTGAGTGACCCAGAGTGACCCTGAGTGACCCTGAGTGACCACTGAGTGACCCTGAGTGGCCCTGAGTGACCCAGAGTGACCACTGAGTGACCACTGAGTGACCCTGAGTGACCCTGAGTGACCACTGAGTGACCACTGAGTGACCGTGAGTGACCCTGAGTGACCCAGAGTGACCCTGAGTGACCACTGAGTGACCCTGAGTGACCCTGAGTGACCCTGAGTGACCACTGAGTGACCGTGAGTGACCCTGAGTGACCCAGAGTGACCCTGAGTGACCACTGAGTGACCCTGAGTGACCACAGAGTGACCCTGAGTGACCACTGAGTGACCACTGAGTGACCGTGAGTGACCCTGAGTGACCCAGAGTGACCCTGAGTGACCCTGAGTGACCCTGAGTGACCGTGAGTGACCGTGAGTGACCACTGAGTGACCGTGAGTGACCGTGAGTGACCCTGAGTGACCAAAGAGTGACCCTGAGTGACCCTGAGTGACCGTGAGTGACCGTGAGTGACCCTGAGTGACCACTGAGTGACCCTGAGTGACCGTGAGTGACCGTGAGTGACCCTGAGTGACCCTGAGTGACCCTGAGTGACCACTGAGTTACCACTGAGTGACCCTGAGTGACCGTGAGTGACCCTGAGTGACCCTGAGTGACCACTGAGTGACCGTGAGTGACCGTGAGTGACCCTGAGTGACCCTGAGTGACCACTGAGTGACCACTGAGTGACCGTGAGTGACCCTGAGTGACCCTGAGTGACCGTGAGTGACCACTGAGTGACCCTGAGTGTCCACTGAGTGGCCCTGAGTGACCCTGAGTGACCACTGAGTGACCACTGAGTGACCGTGAGTGACCGTGAGTGACCCTGAGTGACCACTGAGTGACCCTGAGTGACCGTGAGTGACCGTGAGTGACCCTGAGTGACCCTGAGTGACCCTGAGTGACCACTGAGTGACCCTGAGTGACCCTGAGTGACCCTGAGTGACCACTGAGTGACCACTGAGTGACCCTGAGTGACCATTGAGTGACCACTGAGTGACCGTGAGTGACCCTGAGTGACCACTGAGTGACCCTGAGTGACCACAGAGTGACCCTGAGTGACCACTGAGTGACCCTGAGTGACCCTGAGTGACCATTGAGTGACCACTGAGTGACCGTGAGTGACCGTGAGTGACCCTGAGTGACCGTGAGCGACTCTGAGTGTCCCTGAGTGACCACAGAGTGACCACTGAGTGACCCTGAGTGGCCCTGAGTGACCCTGAGTGACCGTGAGTGACCGTGAGTGACCACTGAGTGACCGTGAGTGACCACTGAGTGGCCCTGAGTGACCCTGAGTGACCGTGAGTGACCCTGAGTGACCCTGAGTGACCCTGAGTGACCACTGAGTGACCACTGAGTGACCCTGAGTGGCCCTGAGTGACCCTGAGTGACCGTGAGTGACCCTGAGTGACCACTGAGTGACCGTGAGTGACCGTGAGTGACCACAGAGTGACCCTGAGTGACCACTGAGTGACCCTGAGTGACCCTGAGTGGCCCTGAGTGACCGTGAGTGACCATGAGTGACCACAGAGTGACCCTGAGTGACCACTGAGTGACCACTGAGTGACCATGAGTGACCACAGAGTGACCCTGAGTGACCCTGAGTGACCCCTGTGTGACCCTGAGTGACCCCTCAGTGACCACTGAGTGACCACTGAGTGACCGTGAGTGACCACTGAGTGACCCTGAGTGACCACTGAGTGACCGTGAGTGACCGTGAGTGACCCTGAGTGACCACTGAGTGACCCTGAGTGACCACAGAGTGACCCTGAGTGACCGTGAGTGACCCTGAGTGACCCTGAGTGACCACTGAGTGACCCTGAGTGGCCCTGAGTGACCCAGAGTGACCACTGAGTGACCACTGAGTGACCCTGAGTGACCCTGAGTGACCACTGAGTGACCGTGAGTGACCCTGAGTGACCCAGAGTGACCCTGAGTGACCACTGAGTGACCCTGAGTGACCCTGAGTGACCCTGAGTGACCACTGAGTGACCGTGAGTGACCCTGAGTGACCCAGAGTGACCCTGAGTGACCACTGAGTGACCCTGAGTGACCACAGAGTGACCCTGAGTGACCCTGAGTGACCACTGAGTGACCGTGAGTGACCCTGAGTGACCCAGAGTGACCCTGAGTGACCCTGAGTGACCCTGAGTGACCGTGAGTGACCGTGAGTGACCCTGAGTGACCACTGAGTGACCCTGAGTGACCCTGAGTGACCACTGAGTGACCACTGAGTGACCACTGAGTGACCGTGAGTGACCGTGAGTGACCCTGAGTGACCAAAGAGTGACCCTGAGTGACCCTGAGTGACCGTGAGTGACCGTGAGTGACCCTGAGTGACCACTGAGTGACCCTGAGTGACCGTGAGTGACCGTGAGTGACCCTGAGTGACCCTGAGTGACCCTGAGTGACCACTGAGTTACCACTGAGTGACCCTGAGTGACCGTGAGTGACCCTGAGTGACCCTGAGTGACCACTGAGTGACCGTGAGTGACCGTGAGTGACCCTGAGTGACCCTGAGTGACCACTGAGTGACCACTGAGTTACCGTGAGTGACCCTGAGTGACCCTGAGTGACCACTGAGTGACCCTGAGTGACCACTGAGTGACCACTGAGTGACCCTGAGTGTCCACTGAGTGGCCCTGAGTGACCCTGAGTGACCACTGAGTGACCACTGAGTGACCGTGAGTGACCGTGAGTGACCCTGAGTGACCACTGAGTGACCCTGAGTGACCGTGAGTGACCGTGAGTGACCCTGAGTGACCCTGAGTGACCACTGAGTGACCACTGAGTGACCGTGAGTGACCGTGAGTGACCCTGAGTGACCACTGAGTGACCCTGAGTGACCGTGAGTGACCGTGAGTGACCCTGAGTGACCACTGAGTGACCCTGAGTGACCACAGAGTGACCCTGAGTGACCACTGAGTGACCCTGAGTGACCCTGAGTGACCATTGAGTGACCACTGAGTGACCGTGAGTGACCGTGAGTGACCCTGAGTGACCGTGAGCGACTCTGAGTGTCCCTGAGTGACCACAGAGTGACCACTGAGTGACCCTGAGTGGCCCTGAGTGACCCTGAGTGACCGTGAGTGACCGTGAGTGACCACTGAGTGACCGTGAGTGACCACTGAGTGGCCCTGAGTGACCCTGAGTGACCACTGAGTGACCACTGAGTGACTGTGAGTGACCCTGAGTGACCGTGAGTGACCACTGAGTGGCCCTGAGTGACCCTGAGTGACCACTGAGTGACCACTGAGTGACCGTGAGTGACCCTGAGTGACCCTGAGTGACCACTGAGTGACCCTGAGTGACCACTGAGTGACCACTGAGTGACCACTGAGTGACCGTGAGTGACCACAGAGTGACCACTGAGTGACCCTGAGTGACCACTGAGTGACCCTGAGTGTCCACTGAGTGACCCTGAGTGACCGAGAGTGACCACTGAGTGACCACTGAGTGACCCTGAGTGACCCTGAGTGACCACTGAGTGACCCTGAGTGACCCTGAGTGACCCTGAGTGACCACTGAGTGACCACTGAGTGATCCTGAGTGACCGTGAGTGACCCTGAGTGACCCTGAGTGACCGTGAGTGACCACAGAGTGACCCTGAGTGACCACCAAGTGACCCTGAGTGACCCTGAGTGACCCTGAGTGACCACTGAGTGACCGTGAGTGACCGTGAGTGACCCTGAGTGACCCTGAGTAACCACTGAGTGACCCTGAGTGACCGTGAGTGACCATTGAGTGACCCTGAGTGACCACTGAGTGACCACTGAGTTACCCTGAGTGTCCACTGAGTGACCCTGAGTGACCACTGAGTGACCACTGAGTGACCGTGAGTGACCCTGAGTGACCCTGAGTGACCCTGTGTGACCCTGAGTGACCACTGAGTGACCACTGAGTGACCCTGAGTGACCGTGAGTGACCCTGAGTGACCGTGAGTGACCACTGAGTGACCGTGAGTGACCGTGAGTGACCCTGAGTGACCAAAGAGTGACCCTGAGTGACCCTGAGTGACCGTGAGTGACCGTGAGTGACCCTGAGTGACCACTGAGTGACCCTGAGTGACCGTGAGTGACCGTGAGTGACCCTGAGTTACCCTGAGTGACCACTGAGTGACCCTGAGTGACCCTGAGTGACCCTGAGTGACCACTGAGTGACCACTGAGTGACCCTGAGTGACCACTGAGTGACCACAGAGTGACCACTGAGTGACCCTGAGTGACCCTGAGTGACCACTGAGTGACCACTGAGTGACCCTGAGTGACCCTGAGTGACCACTGAGTGGCCCTGAGTGACCCTGAGTGACCCTGAGTGACCACTGAGTGACCACTGAGTGACCGTGAGTGACCGTGAGTGACCCTGAGTGACAACTGAGTGACCCTGAGTGACCCTGAGTGACCCTGAGTGACCGTGAGTGACCGTGAGTTACCACTCAGTGACCCTGAGTGACCACTGAGTGACCCTGAGTGACCACAGAGTGACCACTGAGTGACCCTGAGTGGCCCTGAGTGACCCTGAGTGACCGTGAGTGACCGTGAGTGACCACTGAGTGACCACTGAGTGACCAGTGAGTGACCACTGAGTGGCCCTGAGTGACCCTGAGTGACCACTGAGTGACCACTGAGTGACTGTGAGTGACCCTGAGTGACCCTGAGTGACCACTGAGTGACCCTGAGTGACCACTGAGTGACCACTGAGTGACCACTGAGTGACCGTGAGTGACCACAGAGTGACCACTGAGTGACCCTGAGTGACCACTGAGTGACCCTGAGTGTCCACTGAGTGACCCTGAGTGACCGTGAGTGACCACTGAGTGACCACTGAGTGACCCTGAGTGACCCTGAGTGACCCTGAGTGACCACTGAGTGACCACTGAGTGACCGTGAGTGACCCTGAGTGACCCTGAGTGACCACTGAGTGATCCTGAGTGACCGTGAGTGACCCTGAGTGACCCTGAGTGACCGTGAGTGACCACAGAGTGACCCTGAGTGACCGTGAGTGACCCTGAGTGACCACTGAGTGACCACTGAGTGACCCTGAGTGACCCTGAGTGACCCAGAGTGACCACTGAGTGACCACTGAGTGACCGTGAGTGACCCTGAGTGACCCTGAGTGACCCTGAGTGACCACTGAGTGACCGTGAGTGACCCTGAGTGACCACTGAGTGACCACTGAGTGACCGTGAGTGACCCTGAGTGACCCTGAGTGACCCTGAGTGACCACTGAGTGACCGTGAGTGACCGTGAGTGACCCTGAGTGACCCTGAGTGACCGTGAGTGACCACAGAGTGACCCTGAGTGACCACCAAGTGACCCTGAGTGACCGTGAGTGACCCTGAGTGACCACTGAGTGACCACTGAGTGACCACTGAGTGACCGTGAGTGACCACAGAGTGACCACTGAGTGACCCTGAGTGACCACTGAGTGACCCTGAGTGTCCACTGAGTGACCCTGAGTGACCCTGAGTGACCACTGAGTGACCACTGAGTGACCGTGAGTGACCGTGAGTGACCCTGAGTGACCACTGAGTGACCACTGAGTGACCCTGAGTGACCCTGAGTGACCCTGAGTGACCGTGAGTGACCACTGAGTGACCACCGAGTGACCCTGAGTGACCCTGAGTGACCGTGAGTGACCCTGAGTGACCAAAGAGTGACCCTGAGTGACCGTGAGTGACCGTGAGTGACCCTGAGTGACCACTGAGTGACCCTGAGTGGCCCTGAGTGACCCAGAGTGACCCTGAGTGACCGTGAGTGACCCTGAGTGACCACTGAGTGACCACTGAGTGACCCTGAGTGTCCACTGAGTGACCCTGAGTGACCCTGAGTGACCACTGAGTGACCACTGAGTGACCGTGAGTGACCGTGAGTGACCACTGAGTGACCCTGAGTGACCGTGAGTGACCACTGAGTGACAACTGAGTGACCACTGAGTGACCACTGAGTGACCCTGAGTGACCGTGAGTGACCCTGAGTGACCCTGAGTGACCACTGAGTGACCACTGAGTTACCGTGAGTGACCCTGAGTGACCCTGAGTGACCACTGAGTGACCCTGAGTGACCACTGAGTGACCACTGAGTGACCCTGAGTGTCCACTGAGTGGCCCTGAGTGACCCTGAGTGACCACTGAGTGACCACTGAGTGACCGTGAGTGACCGTGAGTGACCCTGAGTGACCACTGAGTGACCCTGAGTGACCGTGAGTGACCGTGAGTGACCCTGAGTGACCCTGAGTGACCCTGAGTGACCACTGAGTGACCCTGAGTGACCCTGAGTGACCCTGAGTGACCACTGAGTGACCACTGAGTGACCCTGAGTGACCATTGAGTGACCACTGAGTGACCGTGAGTGACCCTGAGTGACCACTGAGTGACCCTGAGTGACCACAGAGTGACCCTGAGTGACCACTGAGTGACCCTGAGTGACCCTGAGTGACCATTGAGTGACCACTGAGTGACCGTGAGTGACAGTGAGTGACCCTGAGTGACCGTGAGCGACTCTGAGTGTCCCTGAGTGACCACAGAGTGACCACTGAGTGACCCTGAGTGGCCCTGAGTGACCCTGAGTGACCGTGAGTGACCGTGAGTGACCACTGAGTGACCGTGAGTGACCACTGAGTGGCCCTGAGTGACCCTGAGTGACCACTGAGTGACCACTGAGTGACTGTGAGTGACCCTGAGTGACCGTGAGTGACCACTGAGTGGCCCTGAGTGACCCTGAGTGACCACTGAGTGACCACTGAGTGACCGTGAGTGACCCTGAGTGACCCTGAGTGACCACTGAGTGACCCTGAGTGACCACTGAGTGACCACTGAGTGACCACTGAGTGACCGTGAGTGACCACAGAGTGACCACTGAGTGACCCTGAGTGACCACTGAGTGACCCTGAGTGTCCACTGAGTGACCCTGAGTGACCGAGAGTGACCACTGAGTGACCACTGAGTGACCCTGAGTGACCCTGAGTGACCACTGAGTGACCCTGAGTGACCCTGAGTGACCCTGAGTGACCACTGAGTGACCACTGAGTGATCCTGAGTGACCGTGAGTGACCCTGAGTGACCCTGAGTGACCGTGAGTGACCACAGAGTGACCCTGAGTGACCACCAAGTGACCCTGAGTGACCCTGAGTGACCCTGAGTGACCACTGAGTGACCGTGAGTGACCGTGAGTGACCCTGAGTGACCCTGAGTGACCACTGAGTGACCCTGAGTGACCGTGAGTGACCATTGAGTGACCCTGAGTGACCACTGAGTGACCACTGAGTTACCCTGAGTGTCCACTGAGTGACCCTGAGTGACCACTGAGTGACCACTGAGTGACCGTGAGTGACCCTGAGTGACCCTGAGTGACCCTGTGTGACCCTGAGTGACCACTGAGTGACCACTGAGTGACCCTGAGTGACCGTGAGTGACCCTGAGTGACCGTGAGTGACCACTGAGTGACCGTGAGTGACCGTGAGTGACCCTGAGTGACCAAAGAGTGACCCTGAGTGACCCTGAGTGACCGTGAGTGACCGTGAGTGACCCTGAGTGACCACTGAGTGACCACTGAGTGACCCTGAGTGACCACTGAGTGACCACTGAGTGACCACTGAGTGACCCTGAGTGACCCTGAGTGACCACTGAGTGACCACTGAGTGACCCTGAGTAACTCTGAGTGACCACAGAGTGACCACTGAGTGACCCTGAGTGACCCTGAGTGACCCTGAGTGACCACTGAGTGACCCTGAGTGACCCTGAGTGACCCTGAGTGACCACTGAGTGACCACTGAGTGACCCTGAGTGACCACTGAGTGACCACTGAGTGACCACTGAGTGACCCTGAGTGACCCTGAGTGACCACTGAGTGACCACTGAGTGACCCTGAGTAACTCTGAGTGACCACAGAGTGACCACTGAGTGACCGTGAGTGACCCTGAGTGACCCTGAGTGACCACTGAGTGACCCTGAGTGACCACTGAGTGACCACTGAGTGACCCTGAGTGACCCTGAGTGACCACTGAGTGGCCCTGAGTGACCCTGAGTGACCCTGAGTGACCACTGAGTGACCACTGAGTGACCGTGAGTGACCGTGAGTGACCCTGAGTGACAACTGAGTGACCCTGAGTGACCCTGAGTGACCCTGAGTGACCGTGAGTGACCGTGAGTTACCACTCAGTGACCCTGAGTGACCACTGAGTGACCCTGAGTGACCATTGAGTGACCACTGAGTGACCGTGAGTGACCCTGAGTGACCACTGAGTGACCCTGAGTGACCACAGAGTGACCCTGAGTGACCACTGAGTGACCCTGAGTGACCACAGAGTGACCACTGAGTGACCCTGAGTGGCCCTGAGTGACCCTGAGTGACCGTGAGTGACCGTGAGTGACCACTGAGTGACCACTGAGTGACCAGTGAGTGACCACTGAGTGGCCCTGAGTGACCCTGAGTGACCACTGAGTGACCACTGAGTGACCAGTGAGTGACCCTGAGTGACCGTGAGTGACCACTGAGTGGCCCTGAGTGACCCTGAGTGACCACTGAGTGACCACTGAGTGACTGTGAGTGACCCTGAGTGACCCTGAGTGACCACTGAGTGACCCTGAGTGACCACTGAGTGACCACTGAGTGACCACTGAGTGACCGTGAGTGACCACAGAGTGACCACTGAGTGACCCTGAGTGACCACTGAGTGACCCTGAGTGTCCACTGAGTGACCCTGAGTGACCGTGAGTGACCACTGAGTGACCACTGAGTGACCCTGAGTGACCCTGAGTGACCCTGAGTGACCACTGAGTGACCCTGAGTGACCCTGAGTGACCCTGAGTGACCACTGAGTGACCACTGAGTGACCACTGAGTGATCCTGAGTGACCGTGAGTGACCCTGAGTGACCCTGAGTGACCGTGAGTGACCACAGAGTGACCCTGAGTGACCACCAAGTGACCCTGAGTGACCCTGAGTGACCCTGAGTGACCACTGAGTGACCGTGAGTGACCGTGAGTGACCCTGAGTGACCCTGAGTGACCGTGAGTGACCACAGAGTGACCCTGAGTGACCACCAAGTGACCCTGAGTGACCGTGAGTGACCCTGAGTGACCACTGAGTGACCACTGAGTGACCACTGAGTGACCGTGAGTGACCACAGAGTGACCACTGAGTGACCCTGAGTGACCACTGAGTGACCCTGAGTGTCCACTGAGTGACCCTGAGTGACCCTGAGTGACCACTGAGTGACCACTGAGTGACCGTGAGTGACCGTGAGTGACCCTGAGTGACCACTGAGTGACCACTGAGTGACCCTGAGTGACCCTGAGTGACCCTGAGTGACCGTGAGTGACCACTGAGTGACCACCGAGTGACCCTGAGTGACCCTGAGTGACCGTGAGTGACCCTGAGTGACCAAAGAGTGACCCTGAGTGACCGTGAGTGACCGTGAGTGACCCTGAGTGACCACTGAGTGACCCTGAGTGGCCCTGAGTGACCCAGAGTGACCCTGAGTGACCGTGAGTGACCCTGAGTGACCACTGAGTGACCACTGAGTGACCCTGAGTGTCCACTGAGTGACCCTGAGTGACCCTGAGTGACCACTGAGTGACCACTGAGTGACCGTGAGTGACCGTGAGTGACCCTGAGTGACCACTGAGTGACCCTAAGTGACCACTGAGTGACCCTGAGTGACCGTGAGTAACCATGAGTGACCCTGAGTGACCCTGAGTGACCCTGAGTGACCACTGAGTGACCACTGAGTGACCCTGAGTGACCGTGAGTGACCACTGAGTGACAACTGAGTGACCACTGAGTGACCACCGAGTGACCCTGAGTGACCGTGAGTGACCCTGAATGACCAAAGAGTGACCGTGAGTGACCGTGAGTGACCAAAGAGTGACCGTGATGGACCGTGAGTGACCACAGAGTGACCACAGATTGACCGTGAGTGACCACAGAGTGACCACAGAGTGACCGTGAGTGACCCTGAGTGACCACTGAGTGACCCTGAGTGACCCTGAGTGGCCCTGAGTGACCCAGAGTTACCCTGAGTGACCGTGAGTGACCCTGAGTGACCACTGAGTGACCGTGAGCGACCCTGTGTGACCGTGAGTGACCGTGAGTGACCCTGAGTGACCCTGAGTGACCACTGAGTGACCACTGAGTGACCGTGAGTGACCGTGAGTGACCCTGAGTGACCGTGAGTGACCACTGAGTGACCACTGAGTGACCCTGAGTGACCCTGAGTGACCACTGAGTGACCACTGAGTGACCACTGAGTAACCGTGAGTGACCACAGAGTGACCCTGAGTGACCCTGAGTGACCCTGAGTGACCACTGAGTGACCACTGAGTGACCGTGAGTGACCACAGAGTGACCACTGAGTGACCACTGAGTGACCCTGAGTGTCCACTGAGTGACCCTGAGTGACCGTGAGTGACCACTGAGTGACCACTGAGTGACCGTGAGTGACCGTGAGTGACCCTGAGTGACCACTGAGTGACCACTGAGTGACCACTGAGTGACCGTGAGTGACCACAAAGTGACCACTGAGTGACCCTGAGTGACCACTGAGTGACCCTGAGTGTCCACTGAGTGACCCTGAGTGACCCTGAGTGACCACTGAGTGACCACTGAGTGACCGTGAGTGACCGTGAGTGACCCTGAGTGACCACTGAGTGACCCTGAGTGACCCTGAGTGACCCAGAGTGACCCTGAGTGACCACTGAGTGACCCTGAGTGACCCTGAGTGACCGTGAGTGACCCTGAGTGACCCTGAGTGACCACTGAGTGACCACTGAGTGACCCTGAGTGACCCTGAGTGACCGTGAGTGACCGTGAGTGACCACAGAGTGACCCTGAGTGACCACTGAGTGACCACTGAGTGACCATGAGTGACCACAGAGTGACCCTGAGTGACCCTGAGTGACCCCTGAGTTACCCTGAGTGACCCCTCAGTGACCACTGAGTGACCACTGAGTGACCGTGAGTGACCACTGAGTGACCCTGAGTGACCACTGAGTGACCGTGAGTGACCGTGAGTGACCCTGAGTGACCACTGAGTGACCCTGAGTGACCACAGAGTGACCCTGAGTGACCGTGAGTGACCCTGAGTGACCCTGAGTGACCACGGAGTGACCCTGAGTGGCCCTGAGTGACCCAGAGTGACCACTGAGTGACCACTGAGTGACCCTGAGTGACCCTGAGTGACAACTGAGTGACCGTGAGTGACCCTGAGTGACCCAGAGTGACCCTGAGTGACCACTGAGTGACCCTGAGTGACCCTGAGTGACCCTGAGTGACCACTGAGTGACCCTGAGTGACCCTGAGTGACCACTGAGTGACCGTGAATGACCCTGAGTGACCCAGAGTGACCCTGAGTGACCCTGAGTGACCCTGAGTGACCGTGAGTGACCGTGAGTGACCACTGAGTGACCGTGAGTGACCGTGAGTGACCCTGAGTGACCAAAGAGTGACCCTGAGTGACCCTGAGTGACCGTGAGTGACCGTGAGTGACCCTGAGTGACCACTGAGTGACCCTGAGTGACCGTGAGTGACCGTGAGTGACCCTGAGTGACCCTGAGTGACCCTGAGTGACCACTGAGTGACCCTGAGTGACCGTGAGTGACCCTGAGTGACCCTGAGTGACCACTGAGTGACCACTGAGTGACCGTGAGTGACCGTGAGTGACCCTGAGTGACCCTGAGTGACCACTGAGTGACCGTGAGTGACCGTGAGTGACCCTGAGTGACCCTGAGTGACCGTGAGTGACCGTGAGTGACCACTGAGTGACCGTGAGTGACCACTGAGTGGCCCTGAGTTACCCTGAGTGACCACTGAGTGACCACTGAGTGACCAGTGAGTGACCCTGAGTGACCGTGAGTGACCACTGAGTGGCCCTGAGTGACCCTGAGTGACCACTGAGTGACCACTGAGTGACTGTGAGTGACCCTGAGTGACCCTGAGTGACCACTGAGTGACCCTGAGTGACCACTGAGTGACCACTGAGTGACCACTGAGTGACCGTGAGTGACCACAGAGTGACCACAGAGTGACCCTGAGTGACCACTGAGTGACCCTGAGTGTCCACTGAGTGACCACTGAGTGACCCTGAGTGACCCTGAGTGACCCTGAGTGACCACTGAGTGACCCTGAGTGACCCTGAGTGACCACTGAGTGACCTCTGAGTGACCACTGAGTGATCCTGAGTGACCGTGAGTGACCCTGAGTGACCCTGAGTGACCACTGAGTGACCACTGAGTGACCCTGAGTGACCCTGAGTGACCCTGAGTGACCTCTGAGTGACCACTGAGTGACCCTGAGTGACCGTGAGTGACCACAGAGTGACCCTGAGTGACCACCAAGTTACCCTGAGTGACCACTGAGTGACCCTGAGTGACCACTGAGTGACCGTGAGTGACCACTGAGTGACCACTGAGTGACCGTGAGTGACCCTGAGTGACCACTGAGTGACCACTGAGTGGCCACTGAGTGACCGTGAGTGACCACAGAGTGACCACTGAGTGACCCTGAGTGACCACTGAGTGACCCTGAGTGTCCACTGAGTGACCCTGAGTGACCCTGAGTGACCACTGAGTGACCACTGAGTGACCGTGAGTGACCGTGAGTGACCCTGAGTGACCACTGAGTGACCACTGAGTGACCCTGAGTGACCCTGAGTGACCCTGAGTGACCACTGAGTGACCACTGAGTGACCACTGAGGGACCCTGAGTGACCGTGAGTGACCGTGAGTGACCACTGAGTGACCCTGAGTGACCCTGAGTGACCCTGAGTGACCACTGAGTGACCCTGAGTGACCCTGAGTGACCCTGACTGACCGTGAGTGACCACTGAGTGACCACCGAGTGACCCTGAGTGACCACTGAGTGACCCTGAGTGACCCTGAGTGACCAAAGAGTGACCCTGAGTGACCGTGAGTGACCACTGAGTGACCACTGAGTGACCCTGAGTGGCCCTGAGTGACCGTGAGTGACCCTGAGTGACCGTGAGTGACCCTGAGTGACCACTGAGTGACCACTGAGTGACCCTGAGTGTCCACTGAGTGACCCTGAGTGACCCTGAGTGACCACTGAGTGACCACTGAGTGACCGTGAGTGACCGTGAGTGACCCTGAGTGACCACTGAGTGACCCTAAGTGACCACTGAGTTACCCTGAGTGACCGTGAGTGACCATGAGTGACCCTGAGTGACCCTAAGTGACCCTGAGTGACCACTGAGTGACCACTGAGTGACCCTGAGTGACCGTGAGTGACCACTGAGTGACCACTGAGTGACCACTGAGTGACCACCGAGTGACCCTGAGTGACCGTGAGTGACCCTGAGTGACCAAAGAGTGACCGTGAGTGACGGTGAGTGACCAAAGAGTGACCCTGAGTGACCGTGAGTGACCACTGAGTGACCGTGATGGACCGTGAGTGACCACAGAGTGACCACAGATTGACCGTGAGTGACCACAGAGTGACCACAGAGTGACCGTGAGTGACCCTGAGTGACCACTGAGTGACCCTGAGTGACCCTGAGTGGCCCTGAGTGACCACTGAGTGACCACTGAGTGACCGTGAGTGACCCTGAGTGACCACTGAGTGACCACTGAGTGACCCTGAGTGACCCAGAGTGACCCTGAGTGACCGTGAGTGACCCTGAGTGACCCTGAGTGACCACTGAGTGACCACTGAGTGACCGTGAGTGACCGTGAGTGACCCTGAGTGACCGTGAGTGACCACTGAGTGACCACTGAGTGACCGTGAGTGACCGTGAGTGACCCTGAGTGACCACTGAGTGACCCTGAGTGACCACTGAGTGACCACTGAGTGACCCTGAGTGTCCACTGAGTGACCCTGAGTGACCCTGAGTGACCACTGAGTGACCACTGAGTGACCGTGAGTGACCGTGAGTGACCCTGAGTGACCACTGAGTGACCCTGAGTGACCGTGAGTGACCGTGAGTGACCCTGAGTGACCCTGAGTGACCGTGAGTGACCCTGAGTGACCACTGAGTGACCCTGAGTGACCCTGAGTGACCCTGAGTGACCACTGAGTGACCACTGAGTGACCCTGAGTGACCATTGAGTGACCACTGAGTGACCGTGAGTGACCCTGAGTGACCACTGAGTGACCCTGAGTGACCACAGAGTGACCCTGAGTGACCACTGAGTGACCCTGAGTGACCCTGAGTGACCATTGAGTGACCACTGAGTGACCGTGAGTGACCGTGAGTGACCTTGAGTGACCGTGAGCGACTCTGAGTGACCACTGAGTGACCACAGAGTGACCCTGAGTTACCACTGAGTGACCCTGAGTGACCCTGAGTGACCCTGAGTGACCACTGAGTGACCACTGAGTGACCACTGAGTGACTGTGAGTGACCGTGAGTGACCCTGAGTGACCGTGAGTGACCACTGAGTGGCCCTGAGTGACCCTGAGTGACCACTGAGTGACCACTGAGTGACCACTGAGTAACCGTGAGTGACCACAGAGTGACCCTGAGTGACCCTGAGTGACCCTGAGTGACCACTGAGTGACCACTGAGTGACCACTGAGTGACCGTGAGTGACCACAGAGTGACCACTGAGTGACCCTGAGTGACCACTGAGTGACCCTGAGTGTCCACTGAGTGACCACTGAGTGACCACTGAGTGACCGTGAGTGACCGTGAGTGACCCTGAGTGACCACTGAGTGACCACTGAGTGACCGTGAGTGACCCTGAGCGACAACTGAGTGACCCTGAGTGACCCTGAGTGACCGTGAGTGACCCTGAGTGACCACTGAGTGGCCCTGAGTGACCGTGAGTGACCGTGAGTGACCACAGAGTGACCCTGAGTGACCACTGAGTGACCACTGAGTGACCCTGAGTGACCCCTCAGTGACCACTGAGTGACCATGAGTGACCACAGAGTGACCCTGAGTGACCCTGAGTGACCCCTGAGTGACCCTGAGTGACCCCTCAGTGACCACTGAGTGACCACTGAGTGACCGTGAGTGACCACTGAGTGACCGTGAGTGACCACTGAGTGACCACTGAGTGACCGTGAGTGACCGTGAGTGACCACTGAGTGACCACTGAGTGACCACTGAGTGACCGTGAGTGACCACAGAGTGACCACTGAGTGACCCTGAGTGACCACTGAGTGACCCTGAGTGTCAACTGAGTGACCCTGAGTGACCCTGAGTGACCACTGAGTGACCACTGAGTGACCGTGAGTGACCGTGAGTGACCCTGAGTGACCACTGAGTGACCACTGAGTGACCCTGAGTGACCCTGAGTGACCCTGAGTGACCACTGAGTGACCACTGAGTGACTGTGAGTGACCGTGAGTGACCCTGAGCGACAACTGAGTGACCCTGAGTGACCCTGAGTGACCACTGAGTGACCCTGAGTGACCCTGAGTGACCCTGAGTGACCGTGAGTGACCCTGAGTGACCCTGAGTGACCACTGAGTGACCACCGAGTGACCCTGAGTGACCGTGAGTGACCGTGAGTGACCCTGAGTGACCACTGAGTGACCCTGAGTGGCCCTGAGTGACCCAGAGTGACCCTGAGTGACCGTGAGTGACCCTGAGTGACCACTGAGTGACCACTGAGTGACCCTGAGTGTCCACTGAGTGACCCTGAGTGACCACTGAGTGACCACTGAGTGACCACTGAGTGACCGTGAGTGACCCTGAGTGACCCTGAGTGACCACTGAGTGACCGTGAGTGACCATGAGTGACCCTGAGTGACCCTGAGTGACCCTGAGTGACCACTGAGTGACCACTGAGTGACCCTGAGTGACCGTGAGTGACCACTGAGTGACCACTGAGTGACCACTGAGTGACCACCGAGTGACCCTGAGTGACCGTGAGTGACCCTGAGTGACCAAAGAGTGACCGTGAGTGACCGTGAGTGACCAAAGAGTGACCCTGAGTGACCGTGAGTGACCCTGAGTGACCCTGAGTGACCCTGAGTGACCGTGAGTGACCGTGAGTGACCACTGAGTGACCGTGATGGACCGTGAGTGACCACAGAGTGACCACAGAGTGACCGTGAGTGACCACTGAGTGACCACTGAGTGACCCTGAGTGACCCTGAGTGACCACTGAGTGACCACTGAGTGACCGTGAGTGACCCTGAGTGACCCTGAGTGACCCTGAGTGACCCTGAGTGACCACTGAGTGACCACTGAGTGACCGTGAGTGACCGTGAGTGACCCTGAGTGACCGTGAGTGACCACTGAGTGACCACTGAGTGACCGTGAGTGACCGTGAGTGACCCTGAGTGACCCTGAGTGACCACTGAGTGACCACTGAGTGACCGTGAGTGACCGTGAGTGACCCTGAGTGACCGTGAGTGACCACTGAGTGACCACTGAGTGACCGTGAGTGACCCTGAGTGACCCTGAGTGACCACTGAGTGACCACTGAGTGACCCTGAGTGACCGTGAGTGACCGTGAGTGACCCTGAGTGACCCTGAGTGACCCTGAGTGACCGTGAGTGACCCTGAGTGACCCTGAGTGACCACTGAGTGACCGTGAGTTACCGTGAGTGACCCTGAGTGACCGTGAGTGACCGTGAGTGACCGTGAGTGACCACTGAGTGACCACTGAGTGACCCTGAGTGACCGTGAGTGACCCTGAGTGACCACTGAGTGACCCTGAGTGACCACAGAGTGACCCTGAGTGACCACTGAGTGACCCTGAGTGACCACTGAGTGACCATTGAGTGACCACTGAGTGACCGTGAGTGACCGTGAGTGACCTTGAGTGACCGTGAGTGACTCTGAGTGTCCCTGAGTGACCACAGAGTGACCACTGAGTGACCCTGAGTGGCCCTGAGTGACCCTGAGTGACAACTGAGTGACCCTGAGTGACCGTGAGTGACCGTGAGTGACCCTGAGTGACCCTGAGTGACCACTGAGTGGCCCTGAGTGACCCTGAGTGACCACTGAGTGACCACTGAGTGACCCTGAGTGACCCTGAGTGACCACTGAGTGACCACTGAGTGACCACTGAGTAACCGTGAGTGACCACAGAGTGACCCTGAGTGACCCTGAGTGACCCTGAGTGACCACTGAGTGACCACTGAGTGACCACTGAGTGACCGTGAGTGACCACAGAGTGACCACTGAGTGACCCTGAGTGACCACTGAGTGACCCTGAGTGTCCACTGAGTGACCGTGAGTGACCGTGAGTGACCCTGAGTGACCCTGAGTGACCCTGAGTGACCCTGAGTGACCACTGAGTGACCCTGAGTGACCCTGAGTGACCCAGAGTGACCCTGAGTGACCACTGAGTGACCACTGAGTGACCACTGAGTGACTTTGAGTGACCGTGAGTGACCCTGAGCGACAACTGAGTGACCCTGAGTGACCCTGAGTGACCGTGAGTGACCCTGAGTGACCCTGAGTGACCACTGAGTGACCACTGAGTGACCCTGAGTGGCCCTGAGTGACCCTGAGTGACCACAGAGTGACCCTGAGTGACCACTGAGTGACCGTGAGTGACCCTGAGTGACCGTGAGTGACCCTGAGTGACCCTGAGTGACCCTGAGTGACCCTGAGTGACCACTGAGTGACCACTGAGTGACCGTGAGTGACCGTGAGTGACCCTGAGTGACCACTGAGTGACCCTGAGTGACCCTGAGTGGCCCTGAGTGACCGTGAGTGACCGTGAGTGACCACAGAGTGACCCTGAGTGACCACTTAGTGACCACTGAGTGACCATGAGTGACCGTGAGTGACCCTGAGTGACCCTGAGTGACCCCTGAGTTACCCTGAGTGACCCCTCAGTGACCACTGAGTGACCACTGAGTGACCGTGAGTGACCACTGAGTGACCCTGAGTGACCACTGAGTGACCCTGAGTGACCCTGAGTGACCACTGAGTGACCACTGAGTGACCGTGAGTGACCGTGAGTGACCCTGAGTGACCGTGAGTGACCACTGAGTGACCACTGAGTGACCGTGAGTGACCGTGAGTGACCCTGAGTGACCACTGAGTGACCCTGAGTGACCACTGAGTGACCACTGAGTGACCCTGAGTGTCCACTGAGTGACCCTGAGTGACCCTGAGTGACCACTGAGTGACCACTGAGTGACCCTGAGTGACCGTGAGTGACCGTGAGTGACCCTGAGTGACCCTGAGTGACCGTGAGTGACCCTGAGTGACCACTGAGTGACCCTGAGTGACCCTGAGTGACCCTGAGTGACCACTGAGTGACCATTGAGTGATCACTGAGAAACCGTGAGTGACCCTGAGTGACCACTGAGTGACCCTGAGTGACCACAGAGTGACCCTGAGTGACCACTGAGTGACCCTGAGTGACCCTGAGTGACCATTGAGTGACCACTGAGTGACCGTGAGTGACCGTGAGTGACCCTGAGTGACCGTGAGTGACCACTGAGTGGCCCTGAGTGACCCTGAGTGACCACTGAGTGACCACTGAGTGACCACTGAGTAACCGTGAGTGACCACAGAGTGACCCTGAGTGACCCTGAGTGACCCTGAGTGACCACTGAGTGACCACTGAGTGACCACTGAGTGACCGTGAGTGACCACAGAGTGACCACTGAGTGACCCTGAGTGACCACTGAGTGACCCTGAGTGACCGTGAGTGACCACTGAGTGACCACTGAGTGACCGTGAGTGACCGTGAGTGACCCTGGGTGACCACTGAGTGACCCTGAGTGACCCTGAGTGACCCTGAGTGACCCAGAGTGACCCTGAGTGACCACTGAGTGACCACTGAGTGACCACTGAGTGACTTTGAGTGACCGTGAGCGACAACTGAGTGACCCTGAGTGACCCTGAGTGACCGTGAGTGACCCTGAGTGACCCTGAGTGACCACTGAGTGACCACTGAGTGACCCTGAGTGGCCCTGAGTGACCACAGAGTGACCACTGAGTGACCACTGAGTGACCACTGAGTGACCGTGAGTGACCACAGAGTGACCACTGAGTGACCCTGAGTGACCACTGAGTGACCCTGAGTGTCCACTGAGTGACCCTGAGTGACCGTGAGTGACCACTGAGTGACCACTGAGTGACCGTGAGTGACCGTGAGTGACCCTGAGTGACCACTGAGTGACCCTGAGTGACCCTGAGTGACCCAGAATGACCCTGAGTGACCACTGAGTGACCACTGAGTGACCACTGAGTGACTTTGAGTGACCGTGAGTGACCCTGAGCGACAACTGAGTGACCCTGAGTGACCCTGAGTGACCGTGAGGGACCCTGAGTGACCCTGAGTGACCACTGAGTGACCACTGAGTGACCCTGAGTGGCCCTGAGTGACCCTGAGTGACCACAGAGTGACCCTGAGTGACCACTGAGTGACCGTGAGTGACCGTGAGTGACCACAGAGTGACCCTGAGTGACCACTGAGTGACCCTGAGTGACCCTGAGTGGCCCTGAGTGACCGTGAGTGACCGTGAGTGACCACAGAGTGACCCTGAGTGACCACTGAGTGACCACTGAGTGACCATGAGTGACAACAGAGTGACCCTGAGTGACCCTGAGTGACCCCTGAGTTACCCTGAGTGACCCCTCAGTGACCACTGAGTGACCACTGAGTGACCGTGAGTGACCACTGAGTGACCCTGAGTGACCACTGAGTGACCGTGAGTGACCGTGAGTGACCCTGAGTGACCACTGAGTGACCCTGAGTGACCACAGAGTGACCCTGAGTGACCGTGAGTGACCCTGAGTGACCCTGAGTGACCACTGAGTGACCCTGAGTGGCCCTGAGTGACCCAGAGTGACCACTGAGTGACCACTGAGTGACCCTGAGTGACCCTGAGTGACCACTGAGTGACCGTGAGTGACCCTGAGTGACCCAGAGTGACCCTGAGTGACCACTGAGTGACCCTGAGTGACCACAGAGTGACCCTGAGTGACCCTGAGTGACCACTGAGTGACCGTGAGTGACCCTGAGTGACCCAGAGTGACCCTGAGTGACCCTGAGTGACCCTGAGTGACCGTGAGTGACCGTGAGTGACCCTGAGTGACCACCAAGTGACCCTGAGTGGCCCTGAGTGACCGTGAGTGACCGTGAGTGACCACTGAGTGACCCTGAGTGACCCTGAGTGACCGTGAGTGACCCTGAGTGACCCTGAGTGACCACTGAGTGACCCTGAGTGACCCTGAGTGACCGTGAGTGACCACTCAGTGACCACTGAGTGACCACCGAGTGACCCTGAGTGACCCTGAGTGACCCTGAGTGACCGTGAGTGACCCTGAGTGACCAAAGAGTGACCCTGAGTGACCGTGAGTGACCACAGAGTGACCCTGAGTGACCCTGAGTGACCGTGAGTGACCGTGAGTAACCGTGAGTGACCACTGAGTGACCGTGAGTGACCGTGAGTGACCACAGAGTGACCACAGAGTGACCGTGAGTGACCCTGAGTGACCACTGAGTGACCCTGAGTGACCCTGAGTAACCCTGAGTGACCCAGAGTGACCCTGAGTGACCGTGAGTGACCCTGAGTGACCACTGAGTGACCACTGAGTGACCCTGAGTGACCGTGAGTGACCGTGAGTGATCCTGAGTGACCCTGAGTGACCACTGAGTGACCCTGAGTGACCCTGAGTGACCGTGAGTGACCATTGAGTGACCCTGAGTGACCACTGAGTGACCACTGAGTGACCCTGAGTGTCCACTGAGTGACCCTGAGTGACCCTGAGTGACCGCTGAGTGACCACTGAGTGACCCTGAGTGACCCTGAGTGACCGTGAGTGACCACTGAGTGACCGTGAGTGACCGTGAGTGACCCTGAGTGACCACTGAGTGACCGTGAGTGACCGTGAGTGACCCTGAGTGACCCTGAGTGACCGTGAGTGACCACTGAGTGACCGTGAGTGACCGTGAGTGACCCTGAGTGACCGTGAGTGACCGTGAGTGACCACTGAGTGACCCTGAGTGTCCACTGAGTGACCCTGAGTGACCCTGAGTGACCGCTGAGTGACCACTGAGTGACCCTGAGTGACCCTGAGTGACCGTGAGTGACCACTGAGTGACCGTGAGTTACCGTGAGTGACCCTGAGTGACCCTGAGTGACCACTGAGTGACCCTGAGTGACCGTGAGTGACCCTGAGTGACCCTGAGTGACCACTGAGTGACCGTGAGTGACCCTGAGTGACCCTGAGTGACCCTGAGTGACCACTGAGTGACCCTGAGTGACCACTGAGTGACCACTGAGTGACCCTGAGTGTCCACTGAGTGGCCCTGAGTGACCCTGAGTGACCACTGAGTGACCACTGAGTGACCGTGAGTGACCGTGAGTGACCACTGAGTGACCCTGAGTGACCGTGAGTGACCGTGAGTGACCCTGAGTGACCACTGAGTGACCACTGAGTGACCCTGAGTGACCATTGAGTGACCACTGAGTGACCGTGAGTGACCCTGAGTGACCACTGAGTGACCCTGAGTGACCACAGAGTGACCCTGAGTGACCACTGAGTGACCCTGAGTGACCCTGAGTGACCATTGAGTGACCACTGAGTGACCGTGAGTGACCGTGAGTGACCCTGAGTGACCGTGAGCGACTCTGAGTGTCCCTGAGTGACCACAGAGTGACCACTGAGTGACCCTGAGTGGCCCTGAGTGACCCTGAGTGACCGTGAGTGACCGTGAGTGACCACTGAGTGACCGTGAGTGACCACTGAGTGGCCCTGAGTGACCCTGAGTGACCCCTGAGTGACCACTGATTGACCGTGAGTGACCCTGAGTGACCCTGAGTGACCACTGAGTGACCACTGAGTGACCACTGAGTGACCGTGAGTGACCCTGAGTGACCACTGAGTGACCCTGAGTGACCACTGAGTGACCCTGAGTGTCCACTGAGTGACCCTGAGTGACCGAGAGTGACCACTGAGTGACCACTGAGTGACCCTGAGTGACCCTGAGTGACCCTGAGTGACCACTGAGTGACCACTGAGTGACCCTGAGTGACCCTGAGTGACCCTGAGTGACCACCAAGTGACCCTGAGTGACCCTGAGTGACCCTGAGTGACCACTGAGTGACCGTGAGTGACCACTGTGTGACCACTGAGTGACCCTGAGTGACCCTGAGTGACCACTGAGTGACCACTGAGTGACCCTGAGTGACCCTGAGTGACCACCAAGTGACCCTGAGTGACCCTGAGTGACCCTGAGTGACCACTGAGTGACCGTGAGTGACCACTGAGTGACCACTGAGTGACCGTGAGTGACCCTGAGTGACCACTGAATGACCACTGAGTGACCACTGAGTGACCGTGAGTGACCACAGAGTGACCACTGAGTGACCCTGAGTGACCACTGAGTGACCCTGAGTGACCCTGAGTGACCCTGAGTGACCACTGAGTGACCACTGAGTGACCGTGAGTGACCGTGAGTGACCCTGAGTGACCACTGAGTGACCACTGAGTGACCCTGAGTGACCCTGAGTGACCACTGAGTGACCACTGAGTGACCACTGAGTGACCTTGAGTGACCGTGAGTGACCCTGAGCGACCACTGAGTGACCCTGAGTGACCGTGAGTGACCCTGAGTGACCCTGAGTGACCACTGAGTGACCACTGAGTGACCACTGAGGGACCCTGAGTGACCGTGAGTGACCGTGAGTGACCACTGAGTGACCCTGAGTGACCCTGAGTGACCGTGAGTGACCCTGAGTGACCCTGAGTGACCACTGAGTGACCCTGAGTGACCCTGAGTGACCGTGAGTGACCGTGAGTGACCACTGAGTGACCACCGAGTGACCCTGAGTGACCCTGAGTGACCGTGAGTGACCCTGAGTGACCAAAGAGTGACCCTGAGTGACCGTGAGTGACCCTGAGTGACCCTGAGTGACCACTGAGTGACCCTGAGTGGCCCTGAGTGACCCAGAGTGACCCTGAGTGACCGTGAGTGACCCTGAGTGACCACTGAGTGACCACTGAGTGACCCTGAGTGTCCACTGAGTGACCCTGAGTGACCCTGAGTGACCACTGAGTGACCACTGAGTGACCGTGAGTGACCGTGAGTGACCCTGAGTGACCACTGAGTGACCCTGAGTGACCGTGAGTGACCATGAGTGACCCTGAGTGACCCTGAGTGACCCTGAGTGACCACTGAGTGACCACTGAGTGACCGTGAGTGACCACTGAGTGACCACTGAGTGACCACTGAGTGACCACCGAGTGACCCTGAGTGACCGTGAGTGACCCTGAGTGACCAAAGAGTGACCGTGAGTGACCGTGAGTGACCAAAGAGTGACCCTGAGTGACCGTGAGTGACCGTGAGTGACCACTGAGTGACCGTGATGGACCGTGAGTGACCACAGAGTGACCACAGAGTGACCGTGAGTGTCCCTGAGTGACCACTGAGTGACCCTGAGTGACCCTGAGTGGCCCTGAGTGACCCAGAGTGACCCTGAGTGACCGTGAGTGACCCTGAGTGACCACTGAGTGACCACTGAGTGACCCTGAGTGACCGTGAGTGACCGTGAGTGACCCTGAGTGACCCTGAGTGACCACTGAGTGACCACTGAGTGACCGTGAGTGACCGTGAGTGACCCTGAGTGACCGTGAGTGACCACTGAGTGACCACTGAGTGACCGTGAGTGACCGTGAGTGACCCTGAGTGACCACTGAGTTACACTGAGTGACCCTGAGTGACCACTGAGTGACCCTGAGTGTCCACTGAGTGACCCTGAGTGACCCTGAGTGTCCACTGAGTGACCACTGAGTGACCGTGAGTGACCGTGAGTGACCCTGAGTGACCACTGAGTGACCCTGAGTGACCGTGAGTGACCGTGAGTGACCGTGAGTGACCCTGAGTGACCCTGAGTGACCCTGAGTGACCACTGAGTGACCACTGAGTGACCCTGAGTGACCATTGAGTGACCACTGAGTGACCGTGAGTGACCCTGAGTGACCACTGAGTGACCCTGAGTGACCACAGAGTGACCCTGAGTGACCACTGAGTGACCCTGAGTGACCCTGAGTGACCATTGAGTGACCACTGAGTGACCGTGAGTGACCGTGAGTGACCTTGAGTGACCGTGAGCGACTCTGCGTGTCCCTGAGTGACCACAGAGTGACCACTGAGTGACCCTGAGTGGCCCTGAGTGACCCTGAGTGACAACTGAGTGACCCTGAGTGACCGTGAGTGACCGTGAGTGACCCTGAGTGACCGTGAGTGACCACTGAGTGGCCCTGAGTGACCCTGAGTGACCACTGAGTGACCACTGAGTGACCACTGAGTAACCGTGAGTGACCACAGAGTGACCCTGAGTGACCCTGAGTGACCCTGAGTGACCACTGAGTGACCACTGAGTGACCGTGAGTGACCACAGAGTGACCACTGAGTGACCCTGAGTGACCACTGAGTGACCCTGAGTGTCCACTGAGTGACCCTGAGTGACCGTGAGTGTCCACTGAGTGACCCTGAGTGACCGTGAGTGACCGTGAGAGACCCTGAGTGACCACTGAGTGACCACTGAGTGACCCTGAGTGACCCTGAGTGACCACTGAGTGACCCTGAGTGGCCCTGAGTGACCCAGAGTGACCCTGAGTGACCACTGAGTGACCACTGAGTGACCACTGAGTGACTGTGAGTGACCCTGAGTGACCCTGAGTGACCGTGAGTGACCCTGAGTGACCCTGAGTGACCACTGAGTGACCACTGAGTGACCCTGAGTGGCCCTGAGTGACCCTGAGTGACCGTGAGTGACCCTGAGTGACCACTGAGTGACCGTGAGTGACCGTGAGTGACCACAGAGTGACCCTGAGTGACCACTGAGTGACCCTGAGTGACCCTGAGTGGCCCTGAGTGACCGTGAGTGACCGTGAGTGACCACAGAGTGACCCTGAGTGACCACTGAGTGACCACTGAGTGACCATGAGTGACCACAGAGTGACCCTGAGTGACCCTGAGTGACCCCTGAGTGACCCTGAGTGACCCCTCAGTGACCACTGAGTGACCACTGAGTGACCGTGAGTGACCACTGAGTGACCCTGAGTGACCACTGAGTGACCGTGAGTGACCGTGAGTGACCCTGAGTGACCACTGAGTGACCCTGAGTGACCACAGAGTGACCCTGAGTGACCGTGAGTGACCCTGAGTGACCCTGAGTGACCACTGAGTGACCCTGAGTGGCCCTGAGTGACCCAGAGTGACCACTGAGTGACCACTGAGTGACCCTGAGTGACCCTGAGTGACCACTGAGTTACCGTGAGTGACCCTGAGTGACCCAGAGTCACCCTGAGTGACCCTGAGTGACCACTGAGTGACCCTGAGTGACCCTGAGTGACCCTGAGTGACCACTGAGTGACCGTGAGTGACCCTGAGTGACCCAGAGTCACCCTGAGTGACCCTGAGTGACCACTGAGTGACCCTGAGTGACCACAGAGTGACCCTGAGTGACCCTGAGTGACCACTGAGTGACCGTGAGTGACCCTGAGTGACCCAGAGTGACCCTGAGTGACCCTGAGTGACCCTGAGTGACCACTGAGTGACCGTGAGTGACCGTGAGTGACCCTGAGTGACCCAGAGTGACCCTGAGTGACCCTGAGTGACCCTGAGTGACCACTGAGTGACCACTGAGTGACCACTGAGTGACCGTGAGTGACCACAGAGTGACCACTGAGTGACCCTGAGTGACCACTGAGTGACCCTGAGTGTCCACTGAGTGACCCTGAGTGACCGTGAGTGACCACTGAGTGACCACTGAGTGACCGTGAGTGACCGTGAGTGACCCTGAGTGACCACTGAGTGACCACTGAGTGACCGTGAGTGACCCTGAGCGACAACTGAGTGACCCTGAGTGACCCTGAGTGACCGTGAGTGACCCTGAGTGACCCTGAGTGACCCTGAGTGACCGTGAGTGACCCTGAGTGACCACTGAGTGGCCCTGAGTGACCGTGAGTGACCGTGAGTGACCACAGAGTGACCCTGAGTGACCACTGAGTGACCACTGAGTGACCCTGAGTGACCCCTCAGTGACCACTGAGTGACCATGAGTGACCACAGAGTGACCCTGAGTGACCCTGAGTGACCCCTGAGTGACCCTGAGTGACCCCTCAGTGACCACTGAGTGACCACTGAGTGACCGTGAGTGACCACTGAGTGACCCTGAGTGACCACTGAGTGACCGTGAGTGACCGTGAGTGACCCTGAGTGACCACTGAGTGACCCTGAGGGACCGTGAGTGACCCTGAGTGACCCTGAGTGACCCTGAGTGACCACTGAGTGACCGTGAGTGACCCTGAGTGACCCTGAGTGACCGTGAGTGACCACAGAGTGACCCTGAGTGACCACCAAGTGACCCTGAGTGACCCTGAGTGACCCTGAGTGACCACTGAGTGACCGTGAGTGACCACTGAGTGACCACTGAGTGACCGTGAGTGACCCTGAGTGACCACTGAGTGACCACTGAGTGACCGTGAGTGACCACAGAGTGACCACTGAGTGACCCTGAGTGACCACTGAGTGACCCTGAGTGTCAACTGAGTGACCCTGAGTGACCCTGAGTGACCACTGAGTGACCACTGAGTGACCGTGAGTGACCGTGAGTGACCCTGAGTGACCACTGAGTGACCACTGAGTGACCCTGAGTGACCCTGAGTGACCCTGAGTGACCACTGAGTGACCACTGAGTGACTGTGAGTGACCGTGAGTGACCCTGAGCGACAACTGAGTGACCCTGAGTGACCCTGAGTGACCCTGAGTGACCGTGAGTGACCCTGAGTGACCCTGAGTGACCACTGAGTGACCACCGAGTGACCCTGAGTGACCGTGAGTGACCGTGAGTGACCCTGAGTGACCACTGAGTGACCCTGAGTGGCCCTGAGTGACCCAGAGTGACCCTGAGTGACCGTGAGTGACCCTGAGTGACCACTGAGTGACCACTGAGTGACCCTGAGTGTCCACTGAGTGACCCTGAGTGACCACTGAGTGACCACTGAGTGACCACTGAGTGACCGTGAGTGACCCTGAGTGACCCTGAGTGACCACTGAGTGACCGTGAGTGACCATGAGTGACCCTGAGTGACCCTGAGTGACCCTGAGTGACCACTGAGTGACCACTGAGTGACCCTGAGTGACCGTGAGTGACCACTGAGTGACCACTGAGTGACCACTGAGTGACCACCGAGTGACCCTGAGTGACCGTGAGTGACCCTGAGTGACCAAAGAGTGACCGTGAGTGACCGTGAGTGACCAAAGAGTGACCCTGAGTGACCGTGAGTGACCGTGAGTGACCCTGAGTGACCCTGAGTGACCGTGACTGACCGTGAGTGACCACTGAGTGACCGTGATGGACCGTGAGTGACCACAGAGTGACCACAGAGTGACCGTGAGTGACCACTGAGTGACCCTGAGTGTCCACTGAGTGACCCTGAGTGACCCTGAGTGACCGCTGAGTGACCACTGAGTGACCCTGAGTGACCCTGAGTGACCGTGAGTGACCACTGAGTGACCGTGAGTTACCGTGAGTGACCCTGAGTGACCCTGAGTGACCACTGAGTGACCCTGAGTGACCCTGAGTGTCCACTGAGTGGCCCTGAGTGACCCTGAGTGACCACTGAGTGACCACTGAGTGACCGTGAGTGACCGTGAGTGACCACTGAGTGACCCTGAGTGACCGTGAGTGACCGTGAGTGACCACTGAGTGACCACTGAGTGACCCTGAGTGACCGTGAGTGACCACTGAGTGACCACTGAGTGACCCTGAGTGACCATTGAGTGACCACTGAGTGACCGTGAGTGACCCTGAGTGACCACTGAGTGACCCTGAGTGACCCTGAGTGACCCTGAGTGACCACTGAGTGACCACTGAGTGACCCTGAGTGACCATTGAGTGACCACTGAGTGACCGTGAGTGACCCTGAGTGACCACTGAGTGACCCTGAGTGACCACAGAGTGACCCTGAGTGACCACTGAGTGACCCTGAGTGACCCTGAGTGACCATTGAGTGACCACTGAGTGACCGTGAGTGACCGTGAGTGACCCTGAGTGACCGTGAGCGACTCTGAGTGTCCCTGAGTGACCACAGAGTGACCACTGAGTGACCACTGAGTGACCCTGAGTGGCCCTGAGTGACCCTTAGTGACCGTGAGTGACCGTGAGTGACCACTGAGTGACCGTGAGTGACCACTGAGTGGCCCTGAGTGACCCTGAGTGACCCCTGAGTGACCACTGAGTGACCGTGAGTGACCCTGAGTGACCCTGAGTGACCACTGAGTGACCCTGAGTGACCACTGAGTGACCAGTGAGTGACCACTGAGTGACCGTGAGTGACCACAGAGTGACCACTGAGTGACCCTGAGTGACCACTGAGTGACCCTGAGTGTCCACTGAGTGACCCTGAGTGACCGAGAGTGACCACTGAGTGACCACTGAGTGACCCTGAGTGACCCTGAGTGACCCTGAGTGACCACTGAGTGACCACTGAGTGACCCTGAGTGACCCTGAGTGACCCTGAGTGACCACCAAGTGACCCTGAGTGACCCTGAGTGACCCTGAGTGACCACTGAGTGACCGTGAGTGACCACTGAGTGACCACTGAGTGACCCTGAGTGACCCTGAGTGACCACTGAGTGACCACTGAGTGACCCTGAGTGACCCTGAGTGACCACCAAGAGACCCTGAGTGACCCTGAGTGACCCTGAGTGACCACTGAGTGACCGTGAGTGACCACTGAGTGACCACTGAGTGACCGTGAGTGACCCTGAGTTACCACTGAATGACCACTGAGTGACCACTGAGTGACCGTGAGTGACCACAGAGTGACCACTGAGTGACCCTGAGTGACCACTGAGTGACCCTGAGTGACCCTGAGTGACCCTGAGTGACCACTGAGTGACCACTGAGTGACCGTGAGTGACCGTGAGTGACCCTGAGTGACCACTGAGTGACCCTGAGTGACCCTGAGTGACCACTGAGTGACCACTGAGTGACCACTGAGTGACCCTGAGTGACCCTGAGTGACCCTGAGTGACCACTGAGTGACCACTGAGTGACCCTGAGTGACCCTGAGTGACCACTGAGTGACCACTGAGTGACCACTGAGTGACCTTGAGTGACCGTGAGTGACCCTGAGCGACAACTGAGTGACCCTGAGTGACCCTGAGTGACCACTGAGTGACCACTGAGTGACCACTGAGTGACCCTGAGTGACCGTGAGTGACCCTGAGCGACAACTGAGTGACCCTGAGTGACCCTGAGTGACCACTGAGTGACCACTGAGTGACCACTGAGGGACCCTGAGTGACCGTGAGTGACCGTGAGTGACCACTGAGTGACCCTGAGTGACCCTGAGTGACCCTGAGTGACCGTGAGTGACCCTGAGTGACCCTGAGTGACCACTGAGTGACCCTGAGTGACCCTGAGTGACCGTGAGTGACCGTGAGTGACCACTGAGTGACCACCGAGTGACCCTGAGTGACCCTGAGTGACCGTGAGTGACCCTGAGTGACCAAAGAGTGACCCTGAGTGACCGTGAGTGACCGTGAGTGACCCTGAGTGACCACTGAGTGACCCTGAGTGGCCCTGAGTGACCCAGAGTGACCCTGAGTGACCGTGAGTGACCCTGAGTGACCACTGAGTGACCACTGAGTGACCCTGAGTGTCCACTGAGTGACCCTGAGTGACCCTGAGTGACCACTGAGTGACCACTGAGTGACCGTGAGTGACCGTGAGTGACCCTGAGTGACCACTGAGTGACCCTGAGTGACCGTGAGTGACCCTGAGTGACCCTGAGTGACCCTGAGTGACCACTGAGTGACCACTGAGTGACCCTGAGTGACCGTGAGTGACCACTGAGTGACCACTGAGTGACCACCGAGTGACCCTGAGTGACCCTGAGTGACCGTGAGTGACCGTGAGTGACCCTGAGTGACCGTGAGTGACCCTGAGTGACCAAAGAGTGACCGTGAGTGACCGTGAGTGACCAAAGAGTGACCCTGAGTGACTGTGAGTGACCCTGAGTGACCCTGAGTGACCGTGAGTGACCGTGAGTGACCACTGAGTGACCGTGATGGACCGTGAGTGACCACAGAGTGACCACAGAGTGACCGTGAGTGACCCTGAGTGACCACTGAGTGACCCTGAGTGACCCTGAGTGGCCCTGAGTGACCCAGAGTGACCCTGAGTGACCGTGAGTGACCCTGAGTGACCACTGAGTGACCACTGAGTGACCCTGAGTGACCGTGAGTGACCGTGAGTGACCACTGAGTGACCCTGAGTGACCACTGAGTGACCACTGAGTGACCGTGAGTGACCGTGAGTGACCCTGAGTGACCGTGAGTGACCACTGAGTGACCACTGAGTGACCGTGAGTGACCGTGAGTGACCCTGAGTGACCACTGAGTGACCCTGAGTGACCACTGAGTGACCACTGAGTGACCCTGAGTGTCCACTGAGTGACCCTGAGTGACCCTGAGTGACCACTGAGTGACCACTGAGTGACCGTGAGTGACCGTGAGTGACCCTGAGTGACCACTGAGTGACCCTGAGTGACCGTGAGTTACCGTGAGTGACCCTGAGTGACCCTGAGTGACCGTGAGTGACCCTGAGTGACCACTGAGTGACCCTGAGTGACCCTGAGTGACCCTGAGTGACCACTGAGTGACCACTGAGTGACCCTGAGTGACCATTGAGTGACCACTGAGTGACCGTGAGTGACCCTGAGTGACCACTGAGTGACCCTGAGTGACCACAGAGTGACCCTGAGTGACCACTGAGTGACCCTGAGTGACCCTGAGTGACCGCTGAGTGACCACTGAGTGACCCTGAGTGACCCTGAGTGACCGTGAGTGACCACTGAGTGACCGTGAGTTACCGTGAGTGACCCTGAGTGACCCTGAGTGACCACTGAGTGACCCTGAGTGACCCTGAGTGTCCACTGAGTGGCCCTGAGTGACCCTGAGTGACCACTGAGTGACCACTGAGTGACCGTGAGTGACCGTGAGTGACCACTGAGTGACCCTGAGTGACCGTGAGTGACCGTGAGTGACCACTGAGTGACCACTGAGTGACCCTGAGTGACCGTGAGTGACCACTGAGTGACCACTGAGTGACCCTGAGTGACCATTGAGTGACCACTGAGTGACCGTGAGTGACCCTGAGTGACCACTGAGTGACCCTGAGTGACCCTGAGTGACCCTGAGTGACCACTGAGTGACCACTGAGTGACCCTGAGTGACCATTGAGTGACCACTGAGTGACCGTGAGTGACCCTGAGTGACCACAGAGTGACCCTGAGTGACCACTGAGTGACCCTGAGTGACCCTGAGTGACCATTGAGTGACCACTGAGTGACCGTGAGTGACCGTGAGTGACCCTGAGTGACCGTGAGCGACTCTGAGTGTCCCTGAGTGACCACAGAGTGACCACTGAGTGACCACTGAGTGACCCTGAGTGGCCCTGAGTGACCCTTAGTGACCGTGAGTGACCGTGAGTGACCACTGAGTGACCGTGAGTGACCACTGAGTGGCCCTGAGTGACCCTGAGTGACCCCTGAGTGACCACTGAGTGACCGTGAGTGACCCTGAGTGACCCTGAGTGACCACTGAGTGACCCTGAGTGACCACTGAGTGACCAGTGAGTGACCACTGAGTGACCGTGAGTGACCACAGAGTGACCACTGAGTGACCCTGAGTGACCACTGAGTGACCCTGAGTGTCCACTGAGTGACCCTGAGTGACCGAGAGTGACCACTGAGTGACCACTGAGTGACCCTGAGTGACCCTGAGTGACCCTGAGTGACCACTGAGTGACCACTGAGTGACCCTGAGTGACCCTGAGTGACCCTGAGTGACCACCAAGTGACCCTGAGTGACCCTGAGTGACCCTGAGTGACCACTGAGTGACCGTGAGTGACCACTGAGTGACCACTGAGTGACCCTGAGTGACCCTGAGTGACCACTGAGTGACCACTGAGTGACCCTGAGTGACCCTGAGTGACCACCAAGAGACCCTGAGTGACCGTGAGTGACCCTGAGTGACCACTGAGTGACCGTGAGTGACCACTGAGTGACCACTGAGTGACCGTGAGTGACCCTGAGTTACCACTGAATGACCACTGAGTGACCACTGAGTGACCGTGAGTGACCACAGAGTGACCACTGAGTGACCCTGAGTGACCACTGAGTGACCCTGAGTGACCCTGAGTGACCCTGAGTGACCACTGAGTGACCACTGAGTGACCGTGAGTGACCGTGAGTGACCCTGAGTGACCACTGAGTGACCCTGAGTGACCCTGAGTGACCACTGAGTGACCACTGAGTGACCACTGAGTGACCCTGAGTGACCCTGAGTGACCCTGAGTGACCACTGAGTGACCACTGAGTGACCCTGAGTGACCCTGAGTGACCACTGAGTGACCACTGAGTGACCACTGAGTGACCTTGAGTGACCGTGAGTGACCCTGAGCGACAACTGAGTGACCCTGAGTGACCCTGAGTGACCACTGAGTGACCACTGAGTGACCACTGAGTGACCCTGAGTGACCGTGAGTGACCCTGAGCGACAACTGAGTGACCCTGAGTGACCCTGAGTGACCACTGAGTGACCACTGAGTGACCACTGAGGGACCCTGAGTGACCGTGAGTGACCGTGAGTGACCACTGAGTGACCCTGAGTGACCCTGAGTGACCCTGAGTGACCGTGAGTGACCCTGAGTGACCCTGAGTGACCACTGAGTGACCCTGAGTGACCCTGAGTGACCGTGAGTGACCGTGAGTGACCACTGAGTGACCACCGAGTGACCCTGAGTGACCCTGAGTGACCGTGAGTGACCCTGAGTGACCAAAGAGTGACCCTGAGTGACCGTGAGTGACCGTGAGTGACCCTGAGTGACCACTGAGTGACCCTGAGTGGCCCTGAGTGACCCAGAGTGACCCTGAGTGACCGTGAGTGACCCTGAGTGACCACTGAGTGACCACTGAGTGACCCTGAGTGTCCACTGAGTGACCCTGAGTGACCCTGAGTGACCACTGAGTGACCACTGAGTGACCGTGAGTGACCGTGAGTGACCCTGAGTGACCACTGAGTGACCCTGAGTGACCGTGAGTGACCCTGAGTGACCCTGAGTGACCCTGAGTGACCACTGAGTGACCACTGAGTGACCCTGAGTGACCGTGAGTGACCACTGAGTGACCACTGAGTGACCACCGAGTGACCCTGAGTGACCCTGAGTGACCGTGAGTGACCGTGAGTGACCCTGAGTGACCGTGAGTGACCCTGAGTGACCAAAGAGTGACCGTGAGTGACCGTGAGTGACCAAAGAGTGACCCTGAGTGACTGTGAGTGACCCTGAGTGACCCTGAGTGACCGTGAGTGACCGTGAGTGACCACTGAGTGACCGTGATGGACCGTGAGTGACCACAGAGTGACCACAGAGTGACCGTGAGTGACCCTGAGTGACCACTGAGTGACCCTGAGTGACCCTGAGTGGCCCTGAGTGACCCAGAGTGACCCTGAGTGACCGTGAGTGACCCTGAGTGACCACTGAGTGACCACTGAGTGACCCTGAGTGACCGTGAGTGACCGTGAGTGACCACTGAGTGACCCTGAGTGACCACTGAGTGACCACTGAGTGACCGTGAGTGACCGTGAGTGACCCTGAGTGACCGTGAGTGACCACTGAGTGACCACTGAGTGACCGTGAGTGACCGTGAGTGACCCTGAGTGACCACTGAGTGACCCTGAGTGACCACTGAGTGACCACTGAGTGACCCTGAGTGTCCACTGAGTGACCCTGAGTGACCCTGAGTGACCACTGAGTGACCACTGAGTGACCGTGAGTGACCGTGAGTGACCCTGAGTGACCACTGAGTGACCCTGAGTGACCGTGAGTTACCGTGAGTGACCCTGAGTGACCCTGAGTGACCGTGAGTGACCCTGAGTGACCACTGAGTGACCCTGAGTGACCCTGAGTGACCCTGAGTGACCACTGAGTGACCACTGAGTGACCCTGAGTGACCATTGAGTGACCACTGAGTGACCGTGAGTGACCCTGAGTGACCACTGAGTGACCCTGAGTGACCACAGAGTGACCCTGAGTGACCACTGAGTGACCCTGAGTGACCCTGAGTGACCATTGAGTGACCACTGAGTGACCGTGAGTGACCGTGAGTGACCTTGAGTGACCGTGAGCGACTCTGAGTGTCCCTGAGTGACCACAGAGTGACCACTGAGTGACCCTGAGTGGCCCTGAGTGACCCTGACTGACAACTGAGTGACCCTGAGTGACCCTGAGTGACCGTGAGTGACCCTGAGTGACCGTGAGTGACCACTGAGTGGCCCTGAGTGACCCTGAGTGACCACTGAGTGACCACTGAGTGACCACTGAGTAACCGTGAGTGACCACAGAGTGACCCTGAGTGACCCTGAGTGACCCTGAGTGACCACTGAGTGACCACTGAGTGACCGTGAGTGACCACAGAGTGACCACTGAGTGACCCTGAGTGACCACTGAGTGACCCTGAGTGTCCACTGAGTGACCCTGAGTGACCGTGAGTGACCACTGAGTGACCACTGAGTGACCGTGAGTGACCGTGAGTGACCCTGAGTGACCACTGAGTGACCACTGAGTGACCCTGAGTGACCCTGAGTGACCACTGAGTGACCCTGAGTGGCCCTGAGTGACCCAGAGTGACCCTGAGTGACCACTGAGTGACCACTGAGTGACCACTGAGTGACCACTGAGTGACTGTGAGTGACCGTGAGTGACCCTGAGCGACAACTGAGTGACCCTGAGTGACCCTGAGTGACCGTGAGTGACCCTGAGTGACCCTGAGTGACCACTGAGTGACCACTGAGTGACCCTGAGTGGCCCTGAGTGACCCTGAGTGACCGTGAGTGACCCTGAGTGACCACTGAGTGACCGTGAGTGACCGTGAGTGACCACAGAGTGACCCTGAGTGACCACTGAGTGACCCTGAGTGACCCTGAGTGGCCCTGAGTGACCGTGAGTGACCGTGAGTGACCACAGAGTGACCCTGAGTGACCACTGAGTGACCACTGAGTGACCATGAGTGACCACAGAGTGACCCTGAGTGACCCTGAGTGACCCCTGAGTGACCCTGAGTGACCCCTCAGTGACCACTGAGTGACCACTGAGTGACCACTGAGTGACCACTGAGTGACCCTGAGTGACCACTGAGTGACCGTGAGTGACCGTGAGTGACCCTGAGTGACCACTGAGTGACCCTGAGTGACCACAGAGTGACCCTGAGTGACCGTGAGTGACCCTGAGTGACCCTGAGTGACCACTGAGTGACCCTGAGTGGCCCTGAGTGACCCAGAGTGACCACTGAGTGACCACTGAGTGACCCTGAGTGACCCTGAGTGACCACTGAGTGACCGTGAGTGACCCTGAGTGACCCAGAGTCACCCTGAGTGACCCTGAGTGACCACTGAGTGACCCTGAGTGACCCTGAGTGACCCTGAGTGACCACTGAGTGACCGTGAGTGACCCTGAATGACCCAGAGTCACCCTGAGTGACCCTGAGTGACCACTGAGTGACCCTGAGTGACCCAGAGTGACCCTGAGTGACCCTGAGTGACCCTGAGTGACCACTGAGTGACCGTGAGTGACCGTGAGTGACCCTGAGTGACCCAGAGTGACCCTGAGTGACCCTGAGTGACCACTGAGTGACCCTGAGTGACCGTGAGTGACCCCTCAGTGACCACTGAGTAATTTAAAAGAAACAAATGAAATGAAAATGATTTGTAAATGGAATGAAATGAAAAGCTGTCTTTTAAATAGGAGCTAAATGTTCAACAGAATTTTTGTACCAGGCATTTGAACTATTGCACCAGCTCCTTTGCCCATAAAGAGAGGCATTTAGCATTTCAGTCTTTTCCAAGGTGTTCATGATCTGCTATGCTGATCTCTGTGTGTGCCTAGGTGTGTGTGGAAGGGGGGGCATGTGAACGGGAGTGTGTAGGTTTGCTTAACCCTTGTTGTGGCAGATTCATGCCTCCGCTCCGCATTTTGTTTTAGAAAGGTCACACAGAGTGGATATGAAGTTTACTATCAACAAGAGATCAATTCCCAAACCATCCATTTGACTCTACCTTATAAATCATGTGCTTTGTTGCATATTTGATCAAACATACTTTCAAGCCAGATGGAGGAAGGAGAATGTGGGAATCCCTCCACTGTCTTGCGACTTTTATGCAAGTAGGTTTTCAAGAAAATCATCCTTTCTCTTTTCAATATGTCTGGAACAGGCATGATGGTGGTGTCAACCTGTTGGAGTTTTTCTTGCTGGGAGAAGTTGTACAAAAGGATTGGTTTTTCCATTGAGCAGTTAGTGAAACCAGCGCAGGAATACACTGGAAATTCAACTGGGGGTTCCTTTTCCCCGCAGACTACTTCCAGAACGAGCTTGTCCGCTGAAGCTGACTCTTTTGCTCTCTTTTTGTTTCTTTCCTATTTTCTTGGCTTCTTTGCCACTATCTAGACAAATTTGGATCTTTTTTCCCAACTCAAATGGTTTCAATAGTCTGATAGTGATAATACATTTTTACAAGGAATTTTTAAAATCTTTCCTCCAGTTAAGAAAGTCAAGGACTTAGGTCTTTTTCTTCCCTTATCAATATTGCAATGAAATTGAGAAATAAAGACCAACTCTGTATTTTTGTTTTTAACCCAAGTAGATGATTCCCTTCCATTCATCCATTTTCTGGACCAATATTTGCCATTCTGATGTCAGTTGTCACTTCTTAACAGTAGACATTCTGTGACTATGTTGACAACACTTTGGGTGAAGATCCTAACTGGTCTTAGATACACATAGGGAGAAATTTGCTCAGCCAGTGTCAGTCTAATGCACGAGTATCAGAAGATCTTTCTATAGCTGGGAATTTTCCCCTGAAAGGGATTCAGTTAGGGAAGAGATACTTGTCCCAGAGTTTTATATTCTTCTTGAACCCTGCTTAAGGAACTTAGATCCCATGTCCATTTGGATCTCTGTCTGCACAGAACTTTGTCATGCCAGTGCTTGAAGTGCATCTCCAAGAGAATTCACTAGCACAGAACGACTGAGAGTGGAAGGGGTTGGTGGGGCTAACCAGATCCAACCCCCCTGCTAAACCAGGATACCTAGAGCCTCTTGCCCAGGATTCTATCTGGGTGTACTTTTAATGTCTTCAAAGATCCAGGCTCCACAGTCTTTCTGGGCAGTCTGTGCCATGGTTCAGTCACCCTCACATTAAAAAATCTTTTGGTGATGTTCAAAGGCAATCTCCGGTATTTCAGAGTGTGCCCACTGCCTCTTGTCTTTTCACTCAGCATCACTGAAAAGACACTGGTTCCCTCCCCTTAGCATTATTGCTTCCAGTATGTATGTGTGCTGCCATGCAGAGAAATGCCGAAAACCTCCCTGAGGCCCGGGCAGTCAAAATTCCGTTCATCGACCAGTCGATTCATCAGAGGAGTTTAAAAAGATGTTCAGCACAAAATTCCCCCGGAAAATCCATGCTGACGACCTGAGTTGGCTGTACTTCATGTGCCGGGCAAGGCTTTCCAGGAATAGCTGCACCATAAACTTCCTGGAGATAAAAAACAGGCTGGCTGGTTCGGACTCTTCCGAGCACACCTAATTGCCTTCTTTGAAGATAGGTGTCATTTGCTTTCATCCAGTCTTTAGCGTCTCTACTCGTCTACATCTCAGCAAAAAGCTTTTCCACTCTGTCTGGCAAGGAGAAACTGTGCCAGCACAGAAAACATCTCCCATCGTGTTCTAGAAGTTGCCCGGAGGTCTGCCGAGTGTTTTGCAAGAAGAGAAAGAAAGTTGTCCAAAACAGCTTCCAATCGAATGTTCATGTGAATAGAAAAGGCAGGAGAGTGGTCAGGTACTGTTTTCTCTCACTTGGCAAGCTGCGCACACAATCGCAGTGTTGTACAGCTTGTTTCATCACCTTTGCGAAGTTGCCGCTCTCTCCGGCTCCCGGAGGCGAAGAAGCGACTTCTTCGCGCAAAGACGATTCTGCCGCTCACAGTGCTCTGCGGAGTGCGGCTTCTGCCAAAGACGCCCGGGAGCAGCGCTTATCTCCGGACAGCATGGTGCCTTCGTCTTTAGCTTTTTTTGTCTTCTGCATCTTATCAAAATGCTTTTCCACTATGTCTGGCAAGGAGAAACTGTGCCTGCACAGAAAACGTCTCCCATCGTGTTTAGAAGTTGCAAGGAGGTCTGCCGAGTGTTTTGCAAGAAGAGAAAGAAACCTGTCCAAAACAGCTTCTAATCGACTATTCATGTGATTGGGAAATGCAGAAGAGTGCTGCGGTAGTGTTTCCTATCTGTTGGCCAGCTGCGCACACAATCGCAGTGTTGCACAGCTTGCTTCTTCACCTTTGCGAAGCTGCCGCTCTCTCCTGCTGCCGGAGGCGAAGAAGCGGCTTCTTCGCGCAAAGACGATTGTGCCGCTCACAGTGCTCTGCGGAGTGCGGCTTCTGCCGAAAGACGCCCGGGAGCGGCGCATAGATCCGCAGAGCATCGTATCTTCGTCTTTAGCTTTTTTTGTCGTCTACATCTTATCAAAATGCTATTCCACTCTGTCCGGCTAGGAGAAACTGTGCCACAACAGAAAACATCTCCCATCGTGTTCTAGAGCTTGCACGGAGGTCTGCAGAGTTTTTTGCAAGAAGAGAAAGAAAGTTGTCCAAAAGAGCTTGCAATCGACTATTCATGTGATTGGGAAATGCAGAGTGGTAAGGCACTGTTTCTTCTCAGTTGGCAAGCTGCGCACATAATCGCAGTGTTGTACAGCTTCCTTCTTCACCTTTGCGAAGGTGCCGCTGTCTACGGATCCCGGAGGCGAAGAAGCGGCTTCTTCGCGCAAAGACGATTGCGCCGCTCACAGTGCTCTGCGGAGTGTGGCTTCTGCCGAAAGAAGCCCGGGAGCGGGGCTTATCTCCGGACAGCATGGTACCATCTTCTTTAGCGGTTTTTGTGGTCTACATCTTATCAAAATGCTTTTCCACTCTGTCCGGCAAGGAGAAACTGTGCCACAACAGAAAACATCTCCCATCGTGTTCTAGAGCTTGCACGGAGGTCTGCCGAGTGTATTGCAAGAAGAAAAAGAGAGTTGTCCAAAACAGCTTGCAATCGAACCATCATGTGATTAGAAATGTCAGGAGAGTGGAAAGACACTGTTTTCTCTCAGTTGGCAAGCTGCGCACACAATCGCAGTGTTGTACAGCTTCCTTCTTCACCTTTCCGTAGCTGCTGCTCTCTCCGGCTCGCTGAGGCGAAGAAGCGACTTCTTCGCGCCAAGACGATTGTGCAGCTCGCAGTGCTCTGCGGAGTGCGGCTTCTGCCGAAAGACGCCCGGGAGCAGAGCTTAGCTCCGCAGAGAATAGTACCTTCGTCTTTAGCGTTTTTTGGCGTCTACATCTTATCAAAATGCTTTTCCACTATGTCAGGCAAGGGGAAACTGTTCCAGCACAGAAAACATCTCCCATCGTCTTCAACAAGTTGCAGGGAGGTCTGCCGAGTGTTTTGCAAGAAGAAAAAGAGAGTTGTCCAAAACAGCTTACAATCGAACCATCATGTGTTTAGAAATGTCAGCAGAGTGGAAAGACACTGTTTTCTCTCTATTGGCAAGCTGCGCACACAATCGCAGTGTTGTACAGCATCCTTCTTCACCTTTCCGTAGCTGCCGCTCTCTCCAGCTCGCGGAGGCGAATAAGCGGCTTCTTCGCGCAAAGACGATTGTGCCGCTCACAGTCCTCTGCGGAGTGCGGCTTCTGCCGAAAGACGCCCGCGAGCGGCGCTTAGCTCCGGAGAGCACCGTACCTTCTTCTTTAGCGTCTCTTCTCGTCTACATCTTAGCAAAAGCTTTTCCACTCTGTCCAGCAAGTAGAAGCTGTCCCAGCACAGAAAACATCTCCCATCGTGTCCTAGATGCTGCCCAGAGGTCTGCCGAGTGTTTTGCAAGAAGAGAAAGAATGTTGTCCAAAACAGCTTCCAATGGAATGTTCCTTTGATTGGAAAAGCCAGGAGAGTGGAAAGACACTGTTTTCTATCAGTTGGCAAGCTGCGCACAAAATCGCAGTGTTGTACAGCTTCCTTCTTCACCTTTCCGTAGCTGCCGCTCTCTCTGGCTCGCTGAGGCGAAGAAGCGGCTTCTTCGCGCAAAGACGATTCTGCCGCTCACAGTGCTCTGCGGAGTGCGGCTTCTGCCGAAAGACGCCCGCGAGCGGCGGTTAGCTCCGGACAGCATCGTACCTTCGTCTTTAGCGTCTCTTCTCGTCTACATCTTAGCAAAAAGCTTTTCACTATGTCTGGCAAGGAGAAACTGTGCCAGCACTGAAAATATCTCCCACCCTGTGATAGATGTTGCAGGGCGGTCTGCCGAGTGTTTTGCAAGAAGAGAATGAAAGTTGTGCAAAACAGCTTCCAATGGAATCTTCATGTGATTAGAAAAGGCAGGAGAGGGGTAAGGTACTGTTTTCCCTCAGTTGGGAAGCTGCGCACACAATCGCAGTGTTGTACAGCTTGCTTCTTCACCTTTGCGAAGCTGCCGCTCATTCCGGCTCGCTGAGGCGACGAAGCGACTTCTTCGCGCAAAGACGATTGTGCCGCTCACAGTGCTCTGCGAAGGGCGGCTTCTGCCGAAAGACGCCCGCGAGCGGCGCTTAGCTCCGCAGTGCATCGTACCTTCTTTTTTAGCGTCTCTCCTCGTCTACCTCTTAGCAAAAAGCTTTTCCACTCTGTCTGGCAAGGAGAAACTGTGCCAGCACTGAAAATATCTCCCACCCTGTGCTAGATGTTGCAGGGCGGTCTGCCGAGTGTTTTGCAAGAAGAGAAAGAAAGTTGTCCAAAACAGCTTCCAATGGAATCTTCATGTGAATAGAAAAGGCAGGAGAGTGGTCAGGTACGGTTTTCTCTCAGTTGGCAAGCTGCGCACACAATCGCAGTGTTGTACAGCTTGCTTCTTCACCTTTGCGAAGCTGCCGCTCCCTCCGGCTCGCTGAGGCGCAGAAGCGGCTTCTTTGCGCCAGGACGATTATGCCGCTCACAGTGGTCTGCGGAGTGCGGCTTCTGCCGAAAGACGCCCGGGAGCGGCGCTTAGCTCCGGACAGCATCGTACCTTCGTCTTTAGCGTCTCTTCTCGTCTACATCTTATCAAAAAGCTTTTCCGCTCTGTCTGGCAAGGAGAAACTGTGCCAGCACAGAAAACATCTCCCATCGTGTTCTAGAGCTTGCCCGGAGGTCTGCCGAGCGTTTTGCAAGAAGCGAAAGAAAGTTGTCCAAAACAGCTTCTAATCGACTATTCATGTGATTGGGAAATGCAGAAGAGTGCTGCGGTAGTGTTTCCTATCAGTTGGCCAGCTTCGCACACACGTGCTGTGTTGTACAGTTTCCTTCTTCACCTTTGCCAAGCTGCCGCTCTCTCCGGCTCCCGGAGGCGAAGAGGCGGCTTCTTCGCGCATAGACGATTGTGCCGCTCACAGTACTCTCCGCAGCGCGGCTTCTGCCGAAAGACGGTCGGCAGCGCCGCTTAGCTCCGAGGAGGTCCGTACCTTCCAATTCTATGTTTAGGCTCGACAAACTAAATGGTCGACTTGCAGCAGTAGGGCGGGACATTGATCTCGACTTTCTCCTTTTAGAGAGAAGCTAATGAAGAAGTTTCACCGGAATCAGAGCAGGCTGTAAAACAAGAAAAGTGTCATGAAAATAAGCCAGCCTTATCCTCTTAGTCTTGTTTGTTGTGTTTGGCCAAGAATGAAATGTGTCAACTCGGTGTTCCTATCACATCAGTAACAGGTACTTCAGCTGCTGCTCTTCTCTCCTAAAGTTCAGAATGGAATCCAAGGAATTGTGATTCCATGGTCTCAATTCACCCTTTGGTGCCGATAGGTGCCGAGAAAGGAGTGGAAGGTGCACGGGTCATTTAACTTGAATGGCCTATGTAAATCAGCGGCCACTGATCTCCTGAAGGCCTCAACAGGTCAGTTGCCTATGTTCTTCTTGGAATTGTTTTAACCTTTGGTCATGTTTTCCTTGGGATTCTTTTACTCTTTCCCCATTAGTTCAGCCTTTGCTCTCAAGCCTTTGCTGACATTTCCAAGATCTCGGTAACCTGGAAATGTGTTGTCTTTATTGATCACATCATTATTCCCTTCCAAGGGTTGTTTGCCTCAAGTCTCAGTTTTGCTGGTTTTCTGCTAGTTGATTGTCAGAGGGCAGCAGGTGTTTTGTAAGAGCAAGTACACAATGCCATAGCTTGCTTTTCTTTTGATTTGGCCTGTCTAGAAAATGGAATGACTGAACATCTCTGAGAGGCTTTTCTCTCCCCATTAGGTTTCACTGGAAGGGCAGATGCAAATGGTCTACCTAAAGTCTTGGCCCAGAAGAAAGTAGTGGTTTGCTGCTGCATCTAGCTAGAAGCTTACAAAAGGAAGGCCTTGGGCTGAGGCCCATTACTTTGGCTAAGTAGAAAAGGACGGTGGGAAGGTGAGGCAGCTGAATTAGAGGTAGATCAACAAGTTCTAGAACTGTCGTGTGTTCACAGCGTGGTGCATGGTGGTTGGTTGAATTGTGTTTGTTATGGCTTAAAGCTATGGAACTGATAAAGGCCTGAGTGTTTCAAAAGCCTGGTTTTTGCAAGAAAGCAGCTCTCCTTTGCATCTGCCTGGGGACTCCGCATCACCACGGACCCTCACTCTCAGTTTGCCAAGGAGATGATCAGTAGGAATGGTGCAGAGCTGCTGTGTGCATCTGAATGGAACTGCAGAGAGTCAAGCGCTGCACATTTCTGGCTTTAGTACAATGCTGCTGCATTGGTGCCAGTTGAGTTGGTTTTCCATCAGTGGCCTTTCTGTCTAGAAGTACACTGCCCAGAGTCTTTCTAGCATTTGATGCCATTTCCTTCCTGTTGTTTTCATACCTTCCTTCAGTTGAAAGGATGATCCTTTCATTTACATTTTGAAGATCCCTGTTAGGAAACACTATGCCAGAGGAGTCATCGCTCCTTTTTCTTCTGCCTCCTTTGTCATTTTCAGAGACTCATTTCAAATTTCTGCTAATGTCAAGAAGAACACTGAGACCACTTAGCAGGGTTGACGCTCTCGGCTGCTTTCCTCTTTCATACTGCTTCATACTGGATGCGACTTCAAGGCCTCGTTTTGTCATCTGCATTTTGCTGTCATCCAAAGCCAAATCTTCCAGGCCTGTGAACACAAAAAGAACTCTCAGTCTTTTGCAAGAACTACCCCTAGGAGGATTTGTGTTCACTTTGATCTCTAGAGTGTTTCAGAAAAAAGGAGATTGTACTCTCTTCTTGTGTACTCTCTTCTTGTGCTCTCATTTCCCTCTCTCTGCCTTGCATGCCCTAGTTCATCTACCGGCGTGCATCATTTGGCATCATCTCATGGTGCAAATTCTGCATAGTTTCATGTCCTTACAAATGCCAGTTGCCAAGGAGCCTATCTAACCATTCAAGGGGCAAAGAATTGTAGGGCTGGCAAGTTCAGGTGCTGAAACTGGAAGTCACGCCGTATCAAAGTGACAGAGCAAATCAATTGATCTAGGACTTTCAGCTGGTCACCTCTGAGAATAGCAGCTTGTCAGCAATGACACAGCCATCTTCCTAGCTGTATTCCAGAAAGAGGAAAGGGACACCTTCAATGGTTAATATGCTTGGCATGAGGAAACAGCAAGAAATGTACCGCAAAATACTTGAGTCAGATCAAGTGCGTTTCTCTAGTGAGAATTTTGCACTTGTTCTTTCTTGTCTGTGCCTTTACTTTTCACAGAAGACAGGGGAGCATTTCATTATTATTGTTCTTTTGTTTTCTTTTGTTGGCCTCCCTCTTTCCACCTGCAATTAACAAATTTGCCTTTCTTGACTGGCTTCTCTTTCTTTACTTCTAGAAGTTTACATCAGGTCATCCAACCTTGTCATCAATGTTCTCAGACAGTGGAGAGAAGTAGAAGGTACAGCTAAATGGACAAAACAAACCCACCAAAATAGACAGGTTTTTACAGTCTTCTGTGAGAACATTAGGACACAAGATGTCTTTGAACTGAGTAATGCTCTATTGATTGAACTTTTAGTCCACTCGTTCCTATTATTACCCCTGTTTGGCCTTTAGATTAGTTCCTGAGCCTTGGAACTAATCCAGGCCAATACTTTGGCTAATTTTGTTTTCTTTCTAGTGAGGACTTTGTTTCTTAAGGAATAGTCCAGAGAAAGAGCCTCCACGGTACAGTTACGGGTCATAAATTCTGGTAGAGTTTGTGCTGGTAATATGTCTAGGAAAGAAAGGTTTGACATCTTTTTTGACTTTCAAATGGAACCTCTCTTTGAAAAACTTAAGAGTTGCGGTTCCCCCCCCCATCCCAAGTACTTCTCTTTGCAATATTACTCAGGGATTACACATAAAAGCCCACCCTGTAAAATACGTTGCAGATACTTTGCAATAAGTGCAGCTTAGCAGCTCGAGATGACAATGTGGGTTAAATACCATTCCTTCTGCAGTGATGGAAACTCTGTCTATGCAGACATACTCAACAAAGGTTACGATGGCTTAGCTCCTGTGCTCAAGTTAATGTGCATTTTAGAACTTGCCAAGAAGGTGAATTCAACCTCCTTCATTGCTCTCTGCTGGAGTCCCAAGAGAATTTCATTGTGCTTTTCGTCGTTTCCAGCTGTCACTGCTTAGCTCTTGAACATGAGACTTCCTCATGACTGATGAAAGTTGTCTAGTTAAGAGTGGGTCAAAGACATGGTCTTGCTCTAGAAGGAGATGAGAAAGTTTCTGCAGTCTTTGTCATCTCTACTGCTTGTGATTTCTATAGAAAGCCAGTGAGAAGTTTTCTGAAGGCAGTCCAGAAGCTGGCAATATGGACAGCTTACAGCCGAACACTTGCTGCAGTGCAACCATGGTGACACCAGAAAGGACTTCAAAAATTTAAAAGGGCAAACAATGCAGTTGGAAGGAAAAGAACATGAACCATTATTCCATTTTTCTAATCTATCTTTCTTTAAATCATCATTTTCGTGCAGTTTCGAGGCTTGCATTGGTATCCCTCCAAAGGAATCTGAGACAGAGTAAGCTTTTTAATGGAGCAGAAGTGAGAAACGCAGGCCAAGTTGCCTTTTTTGCCATCAAATACCAGTTATGCTTGAACTACCCTTTCCTTAAGGTGCTTAGCTTACACTAAGAATTGATTAGCACATTTTGATGTGAGTAAATTTTACTGTCATGATGGAGTAAATTTTGCTGTCACTCAGAATTTTACTGTCGTCTGAATAGCAATGTTTGTGTCAAAATAGTATTTTGTCTCCTGTATCTGCAGCAGGCAAGCCTTTTGCTGTCAGCAGTGTTGCTTAACCTTTGATGTCATATCCCTCTTCATATCCATCTCCTGCTTAAGGCTTATTGATCTACTTTAGAATTGGCAAGTGGAATAAGACTACTTTTCCTTTTTGAAAGCTAATGTCATTTGACCTACTTACAGCAAATCATTCATTCATTGCAAGTCCCCAGCTAGCATCTTTTCGGCATATTCTAACCTTCTAAAGAAGTAACAAAAGCACTCTCCAATACTTGACTTTCTTAAGCACACCAAATGCTTCCCTCCTTTGCAGTTGGCATCTCTAAAATGAACCACATGTCTGCAGTATTTTAACATGTGCCATATTTAGCCAAGTCATTCATAACAAACAAAAAGCAGTCCCTTCAATTCAGAAAGAGTTTTCAGTTGTTCTTGAATATACAAAACAGACCCTTACCGTACGCATTGCATGCAGATTGAATGGTTGTGAAAGAAAACCCTATGTTTCTCTTGTGATAGAAGGGTTTTCCACAGTTTCCCACAATTGTTCCTGGCACAGTTTTCTACTGATGTGACTGTTAGGAAACTTGAAGGCACTTCTAAGGTACTGTAGTAAGCAGAAAAGGAGGAGAGGTTGTGCCTTATTTCTGGTTTTCTTTTTGGATTTCTTCCTCTTGCTCTTTTTCATGTCACCTTTCTAGATATTGGGATTCAGATTGGTAGTTTACTAAGCTGTGTTTTCTGTCGGGAATTCTTGTAAATTCCGAAAGGAACCCAACTGGTGAATAGGCATCTTGTCATCATTTGCTAGCTCCATAGAAAATCTTCCTGCTGCTCTCAAATGCTTTGATTTGATACGCATTTTTATCACCATTGAAATGAAAAGAGAACGGTTACTCTAGTCACTACTTTTGTACTGGATTCAGTTCAATGTGCGTGAAGGGTGCAAAAAAGTCCTGCTGGAAGAAAGGATCTGCATAGAAATTGACCAAGACACGTGCTACATGGGTCTTGGAAAGGTTTGAAGTTTCTCTACCGTTCTGGCAGTCTGTCTTCACAGCAACACTTGAGGAGGGCTTTTGCTAGCATTTCTTTGACAGAAAGCAAGAACAAAGCAAGCAAAATGGAGCAGCAAAAGAAGATAGCAGCAAAAGGCACATTAATCTGTTAATCTGTTAATCATGCATCGATGGAGTATACCATCTATGCATGCCGCCGGCAAAACTATATACAATCACGAAGGGAGACGGGACATCCGGACCAGTGACATGAGCTATTTATTCAGCACATCAGTCTCAGCACATTTTTAGACCATGGAGACAGGATGTTAACAGCTCGCTGATCCACAGGGATGCCAAGGGGGCATGACACTACAGCATAGCATAAAACCATCTAAGCGTAGATTTCAGCCAATCACACCTAGAGCAGCACATATGGACAAGAATTCTATCCAATCATATGAAACACACGTGATGGTAGGTAAAACAAAGACTGGTTCATAAGAGACAAAGAACAGAGATCCATTCATACTAACCTTCTAAAGAGATACATTAAATAACCTTGTTGCAATCCATAGGCCAGTTCTACAGAGGTCTATTGTTATTTGTCACCTATGCTCTACTGCTTAGGAAACTTTTTTTGCTGTATTTGCAATGCTAACAAAACTTCTGCCTGAGGCCTACTCTTTTGAACCATTTCCTCCAAACCCTTGAACTTGATGAATTCCAGCATATGCATACTAAGAAATGGGGACTGCAGACAAAGGAGCAAATGCAGATGAATTTCAGGGAAGGAAATTAGTGGCGAGCTGACTGCAGTCCCTCGACTTCACAAGAAATGATGTCCAGTAATACCAAGCAGAAAGAAATAGAAGTCCATTTTCAAATGGCTTGCCATTTATGGTCCTCTGTTCTTCCTAGATGAAGGAACTGTGTTTTGAATCAATCTTCAAGATGGGATGGCTAAAGACCTTAGATGCCTCCAATTTTTTTTTTTTTTTTCCAGAAGCAACTGTCTCAAAACCTCTTCCAAGCTGACTTTTTCCCTTAAGATGCCATCATTTAAAAGAGCACCTTTTCATTTACCAGGCTATTTCAAATATCATTTACGAATTGAGACTAAAAGTAACACTTTTCCTAGTAGTCTTTCATTTTTTGCAGCTCAGTGCTAACATAGGCAGCAAAGAAGAGAACAGAGCACAGCTCTTTCTGGAGCATCTTGAACAAATGCCCTTGCCTATGTTCTAATCATTCACTTCACCAACATACCTAATGATGAAGAAAAGGTTGTTGACATGGCAATGAATGGGTGTGATTTCTCAAGTAGAATTGGTATCCCATAGATGATACTTGGCAAACAGCAAATGAAGGGGTTTTCTTCAGCTCTCAGACTGATGTTACGTGTGGGTAATTGAAAGAAAAGATAACAAGAGGGATAGTTTTTAACATGTGAATTTAATTACACCCCTACCATGGGCATCTGAATCTTAGACAGTGTCTGATTTAGAAAAAAATCAAGAATGATCACAGTTGAAAGAAAGATAGGATCATAAAGCCTTTGCTGATGGAATGCAGACTATTCATTGGTTGAAATGAAGCAGGTAGACAGGACATATGAAATCTTTATTTTGTGGATCCAACATTTATTTTGTAAAGTCATTCTGACAGATGGTGAACTCACCAACTTAGATCTTGCCAGTAGACAAGGTTGCATCACTTGCTCCATCAAGTTATGCCTTGGAATCATCATCCAAGGGGATTTTCCCTGCATCTGTGAAAATGTGCCTACCTTTTTCACAATCTTTTTGCAGCAGCATTGGTAGGCCTGATCAGCTGGTATGGAGGGTGAATTAGCAGCAGCAGCAAGGTGACTGGCCAGGAGAATTTGCTTCCATGGATTTTGATCTCCTGGATCTTTTGAAGATCTGCTTCAGCCCTGTTTGTCAAACACCACCTTGAAAGGGTGCTAAACAATTGTTCAGGCTATGGATCACATGAAGAAATACTTTCTGGTGTCCCTACTGGGCCATATGCTCTTTCTTCTCTCCCTCAACTTCCCCAGCACCCCTCATCTCTTTCACATCAGCTATCTTCAAGGTCCACAGGCTACTTTTCACAGAATCTTCAGGCCTGATGCAGTAAGAATGATGAATAGAACAGAGCCGGGATCAATTTTCCACTTTGGATCAAATGCATTCTGCACACACATCCAAGGAGAAGGTGTTGCCCCGATGCCCAGAAAAACTTCCACTACTACCAGTGCTCTACGTCAACCGCAACTTAGTCTGAAAGGAAAGCTTTTTCTCTGAGTGCGTCTGAGAGGTTTGCATGAAGCACTGATATCTGACAGATGCAATTTTGAATAGGAGAGGAAAAAGAAAATGGCAGGAAGTTTTTCATGTTACTGGTTTCAATTTTGAATTCCATGCACTTTTTCAAAACTTGTCAGCTCAAATGCCCATCAACATCTTTTAGTCATCTGTAAGTCAGTATTCATCTAAAATGTGCTTCAAATCAAAAGAATGTCAAATTTGCACTCCAAGTTTCTATGCCTAGATTGATGATTTCCTACACATATGAGATGAAAGGAAGGCCTTTTTTACTGTGGGAGTGCTGGACCACTGGAACAGGTTGCCCAGAGAAGTTGTGGGTGTTCCATCCCTGAAACTCCCTTAAATTAGTTCCATCCATTGATCCATTTTGTGGACCAATATTTGCCATTCTGAGCCCTGCCCCTTACTGCCAGGAGCCTGACCCCTAACACATGGGGCCCCGCCCATCACTGCCTAGAGCCCCGCCCCTCACTGACTGGATCCCCACCCCTGACCGCCTGGAACCCCGCCCCTCACACATGGAACCACTTCCCTAAATCATGGGGCCCTGCCCCTCACAATTGGAGCCCCGCCCCTCACTGCACGGAGCCCTGCCCATCCCACATGGACCCCCGCCCATCACTGCCTGGAGCCCTGCCCCACACACATGGAGCCCCTTCCGTCACACATGCAGCCCTGCCCCTGACTGCCGGAAGCCCGACCCCTAACACATGGAGCCCCGCCCCGCACTTCCTTGAGCCCCGCCCCTCACTGACTGGATCCCCACCCCTGACAGCCTGGAACCCCGCCCCTCACGCATGGAACCCCTTCCCTCACTCATGGGGTCCTGCCCCTCAGAATTGGAGCCCCGCCCCTCAAACATGGAGCCCGGCCCCTCAATGCCTGGAGCCCTGCCTATCCCACATGGAGCCCCGCCCATCATTGGTTGGAGCCCAGCCCCAAACACATGGAGCCCAATCACTCACACATGGAGCCCTGCCCCTTATTAGCGGGAGACCAACCCCTAACACATGGAGCCCCGCCCATCACTGCCTCGAGCGCCGCACCTCACTGACTGGATCCCTACCCCTGATAGCTTGGGACCGCGCCTCTCACACATGGAACCCCTTCTCTCACTCATGGGGCCCTGCCCCTCACAATTGGAGCCCCGCCCCTCAACCATGGAGCCCTCCCCCTCAATGCCTGGAGCCCTGCCCATCCGTCATGGAGCCCCGCCCATCACTGGCTGGAGCCTTGCCCGACACACGTGGAGCCCCTTCCCTCACACATGGAGCCCTGCCCCTTACTGCCGGGAGCCCCACCCCTAACACATGGAGCCCCGCCCATCACTGCCTCGAGCCCCGCCCCTCACTGACTGGATCCCCACCCCTGACAGCCTGGAACCCCACCCCTCATGCATGGAACCCCTTCCCTCACTCATGGGGCCCTGCCCCTCACAATTGGAGCCCCGCCCCTCAAACATGGAGTCCGGCCCCTCAATGCCTGGTGGCATTCCCATCCCACATGGAGCCCCGCTGATTACTGGCTGGAGCCCTGCCCCACACACATGGAGCCCAATCCCTAACACATGGAGCCCTGCCCCTTACTGCCGGGAGCCCGACCCCTAACACATGGAGCCCCGCCCATCACTGCCTCGAGTCCCGCCCATCACTTCCTTGAGCCCCGCCCCTCACTGACTGGATCCCCACCCCTGACAGCCTGGAACCCCGCCCCTCATGCATGGAACCCCTTCTCTCACTCATGGGGCCCTGCCCCTCACAATTGGAGCCCCGCCCCTAAAACATGGAGCCCGGCCCCTCAATGCCTGGAGCCCTTCCCATCCCACATGGAGCCCCGCCCATCACTTCCTGGAGCCCTGCCCCTCACACATGGAGCCCCTTCCCTCACACATGGAGCCCTGCCCCTTACTGCCGGGAGCCCGACCCCTAACACATGGAGCCCCAGCCATCACTGCCTAGAGCCCCGCCCCTCACTGACTGGATCCCCACCCCTGACAGCCTGGAACCCCGCCCCTCACACATGGAACACCTTCCCTCACTCATGGGGCCCTGCCCCTCACAATTGGAGCCCTGTCCCTCAAACATGGAGCCCTGCCTCACAATGCCTGGAGCCCTGTCCATCCCACATGGAGCCCCACCCATCACTGGCTGGAGCCCAACCACAAACACAAGGAGCCCCTTCCCTCACACATGGAGCCCTGCCCCTGACTGCCGGGAGCCCCACTCCTAACACATGGAGCCCCGCCCATCACTGCCTAGAGCCCCGCTCCTCACAGACTGGATCCCCACCTCTGACAGCCTGGAACCCCGCCCCTCACGCATGGAACCCCTTCCCTCACTCATGGGGTCCTGCCCCTCAGAATTGGAGCCCCGCCCCTCAAACATGGAGCCTGGCCCCTCAATGCCTGGAGCCCTGCCTATCCCACATGGAGCCCCGCCCATCATTGGTTGGAGCCCAGCCCCAAACACATGGAGCCCAATCACTCACACATGGAGCCCTGCCCCTTATTAGCGGGAGACCAACCCCTAACACATGGAGCCCCGCCCATCACTGCCTCGAGCGCCGCACCTCACTGACTGGATCCCTACCCCTGATAGCTTGGGACCGCGCCTCTCACACATGGAACCCCTTCTCTCACTCATGGGGCCCTGCCCCTCACAATTGGAGCCCCGCCCCTCAACCATGGAGCCCTCCCCCTCAATGCCTGGAGCCCTGCCCATCCGTCATGGAGCCCCGCCCATCACTGGCTGGAGCCTTGCCCGACACACGTGGAGCCCCTTCCCTCACACATGGAGCCCTGCCCCTTACTGCCGGGAGCCCCACCCCTAACACATGGAGCCCCGCCCATCACTGCCTCGAGCCCCGCCCCTCACTGACTGGATCCCCACCCCTGACAGCCTGGAACCCCACCCCTCATGCATGGAACCCCTTCCCTCACTCATGGGGCCCTGCCCCTCACAATTGGAGCCCCGCCCCTCAAACATGGAGTCCGGCCCCTCAATGCCTGGTGGCATTCCCATCCCACATGGAGCCCCGCTGATTACTGGCTGGAGCCCTGCCCCACACACATGGAGCCCAATCCCTAACACATGGAGCCCTGCCCCTTACTGCCGGGAGCCCGACCCCTAACACATGGAGCCCCGCCCATCACTGCCTCGAGTCCCGCCCATCACTTCCTTGAGCCCCGCCCCTCACTGACTGGATCCCCACCCCTGACAGCCTGGAACCCCGCCCCTCATGCATGGAACCCCTTCTCTCACTCATGGGGCCCTGCCCCTCACAATTGGAGCCCCGCCCCTAAAACATGGAGCCCGGCCCCTCAATGCCTGGAGCCCTTCCCATCCCACATGGAGCCCCGCCCATCACTTCCTGGAGCCCTGCCCCTCACACATGGAGCCCCTTCCCTCACACATGGAGCCCTGCCCCTTACTGCCGGGAGCCCGACCCCTAACACATGGAGCCCCAGCCATCACTGCCTAGAGCCCCGCCCCTCACTGACTGGATCCCCACCCCTGACAGCCTGGAACCCCGCCCCTCACGCATGGAACACCTTCCCTCACTCATGGGGCCCTGCCCCTCACAATTGGAGCCCTGTCCCTCAAACATGGAGCCCTGCCTCACAATGCCTGGAGCCCTGTCCATCCCACATGGAGCCCCACCCATCACTGGCTGGAGCCCAACCACAAACACAAGGAGCCCCTTCCCTCACACATGGAGCCCTGACCCTTACTGCCGGGAGCCCCACTCCTAACACATGGAGCCCCGCCCATCACCGCCTAGAGCCCCGCTCCGCACTGACTGGATCCCTACCCCTGACAGCCTGGAACCCCGCCCCTCACGCATGGAACCCCTTCCCTCACTCATGGGGCCCTGCCCCTCACAATTGGAGCCCCTGCCCCTCAATGCATGGAGCCCTGCCCATCCCATATGGAGCCCCGTCCATCACTGGTTGGAGCCTTGCTGCAAGCTAGAAGTGAAAAACAGCCATATGTACTGCTCATTTCTGTGTCCCTGATAAGGGAAACCCAAACAAAACTTCCACTCTTCAAAGCCGGTCTTAAAGGCACAGAACAGATAAATGGGGATACAAGCATCATAACGTCACCCCTGGACATTCCACCCCTTATCCCCATATCATCAGCATACTACAACACATCATACATTATTCATACAAAATTTCCATCTGTTTCCCCAAAATTACATGCAATACCCATCATGCCTTCTTCACATCCCCACACTGGACCACTGAATCCAGGCCCTATATTACAGAGCTGCAGGATTCCCCCTTTTCCCTTTAGTCACTTAAAGCTCCATCCATCACTTGCTCAGACCTTTGACACTTACACATTTCCTTCTCCATCTTCCACTTGCCCAGACCTTCAACACTTACACATTTCCTTCAATCTCATGTCTGTATGGTTTAATGTACAGACAATGGCAGTAACATCCAATGCACAGTGATATTGCATATCATTCTTGCCCCACAATCAGATCTCCCTGAAATACACATCGTGTTGTTCCACCTCTTTGCATTATCCACCACGTGCAACCTGGTCCCTGAGCAAAGACAACCCCATGAATGGGTTTGTCTGTACTCGAGGCAGAATTGATCCACACAGTCTTCCCTAACAAACCTCTGATATGTACCACTGGGACTTTGTCTCCTTCTATTACATTCAGGGACTCAGACTGGGCAGGACCTGCTCGGTTGGTGGAACCCCGGGTGTTGACTAACCAGGTGGCCTTTGCTAAATGCTACTCCCAATTCTTGAAAGATCCCCCACCCAAAGCTTTCAACTGGGTTTTTTGTAGTCCATTGTACCTCTCCACTTTCCCTGCAGCTGGTGCATGGTAGGGGATATGGTACACCCACTCAATGCCATGTTCCCTAGCCCAAGTGTTGATAAGGCTGTTCTTGAAATGAGTCCCGTTGTCTGACTCGATCCTCTCAGGGGTGCCATGTCTCCACAGAACTTGCTTTTCAAGGCCCAGGATGGTGTTCCGGGCTGTAGCATGAGACACAGGGTAGGTTTCCAACCATCCAGTGGTGGCTTCCACCATGGTCAGCATGTCGTGCTTGGCCTGGCGTGTCTGGGGCAGTGTGATGTAGTCAATCTGCCAGGCCTCCCCATACTTGTACTTGGACCACCGCCCACCGTACCACAGGGGCTTCACTCGCTTGGCCTGCTTGATGGCAGCACACGTCTCACAGTCATGGATAACCTGAGCAATACTGTCCATGGTTAGATCCACCCCTCGGTCTCGTGCCCATTTATAGGTGGCATCTCTGCCCTGGTGGCCTAAGGCATCATGGGCTCATCTAGCTAGGAATAACTCTCCCTTATGTTCCCAATCTAGGTCTATTTTGGATACCCCTATCTTTGCAGCTTGGTCTACCTGCTCATTGTTCTGGTGCTCCTCATTGGCCCTACTCTTGGGTACATGGGCATCTACATGGCGGACCTTCACAGGTAGCCTCCCTACCCTGGTAGCAATGTCTTTCCACTCATCAGC